>NC_057419.1:42043023-42147899 GCF_019320065.1 Cervus canadensis
TATTACCTAATCCTGTTGGTTCTACACCCAAATGTACCCAAAAGTTGACCATTTCTACTGCTGCCAGCCTGGGTTGAGCCGCCACCATCTCTTTACATGGATTGTAACAGTAATCTCCAAATGGGTCATATCATTTCTACTTTTACCTCCTTTAGCCTATCCACTGTGTACTGGAGAAGATCTAGTCAGACCACCTCACTCCATTCAAACCTCCCTATACTTTCCCATTTAACTCAGAATAAAATCCAAAATCTTTATACAATGGCCTACAAGGCTGAAAATGATTTAGCTAGCCTGTGTCCAAACTGGAACACATCTACCTCTCATCCTGCTCAGCCATGCTTTTGTCACCTTGATAACCCTAAATATGCAAAACATGCTTCAGCCTTAGGGTCTATTGCTCCTTGTTGCTCCCTAAACCTGAAACACTCTTATCACAAATATCTTCAAGTGTGTGTGTGTGTGCGTGCTCAGTTGCTAAGTCGTGTTCAACTCTTTGTGACCCCATGGACTGTAGCCCACCAAGCTTCTCTCTCCATGGGATTTTTCAGGCAAGAATACTGGAGTGGATTGCCATTTCCTCCTCCAGGAATATCTTCAAGGCTCACTTCTGTAACTCTTTCAGGTCTTTATTCAATTACCCCTTCCAGTGAAACCTTCCCTGACATTCCTATTTATTACTGCAACTCCTCTACCATCAATCTCTAGTACTCCCCAGCTCCATTTTCTAGTATATTATTCCAGAGAACTAATGGTAACATTACCTTATATTCCATACGTAATGCCTATTTATTATCTGTTTATGTACATGAACTAAGACATTTTAAAGTTCTTAGAAAAAGAACTTATTTTAGTTTTACCAATAGTAAGTCAAAGATTTCCTTGTAGTAGACTAATAAAAGTATAAGCAATTTGGCAAGACATATTTGCAACATTTCTTTTAAAAGCTCTTTGACCCTTCAGTTCTGCTTTGGTGCACCTGCTCCATGGAAACAATCCAAAACATAAGGGAAAACTATGAGGATAAATATTCAGAAGTAAAAACTTTTCCTCCCACCAGAGTAAATACTTACCACTTAGAATAGCACTTGATCTAAGTAGGCAATATTTACAGAAATGAACTAAGAAACATTACTATAAATGCTTAAGATGCCATTGTAAATTAGCAGTGAGTTTTGGGGAATTGTATGATCAATTTTCTTTTTTTAGAAATTTCTAACATTACCTATGTGTGTAAATCTTATATGAGAAAAAAAAAATCTACACACAATACTGAGTCACAATGTAGTAATCACACTGTAGTACTATAAATGCTTATAAAAAGTTTCCCAAACTTTTATTTCTCCTCTCAACATGCATAAAATCAAATAAAGACAACTATTATGTGAGAAGCCAACAAGGCAATTAGTCCTTCAATTACCTGAGTGGAGTTAGATAGTTGGTTTTTCCACGGCTCCTCTGCGCTGCTGGTCAGGTTTGTGCGGTTATGAGGTAGAGTGAGTGCGTTTCGCTGCAGGTAAGGCACGTTTCCATTACTTCCACTTCCTGTTATGTGATTATTGCCTATCAAAATAGTGTCTGTACTTCCCAGCGTTCTTGATGTGCTACAGGGAACATGGCCTGCAGAAAAGGGTCCATTGGCCAAAGGCTGCCCAGGGCAGGCAGGGCGGACTCCTGGCTGAGACACGCTAGGCACTCTGGTCAGAGCAAGCTGTGGCTGCTGGCCAGAGACTGAGTTTGTAGGCAGTGATGAGTCAGCTGATGGCCCGTTAGGAATTCCAGTAGATCGTACCTGTGCAACTCCTGTTTGTCTCATCTGTCAAAAACAAAACAAAACAAAACAAAACATAAATGCTGCCTGTGTGGCCCATAAGGGACAGAATCAGAATATGAAGATACATAACAAGATAATCTTTGATTTTACCCTGACATTTAATTTCTCTAGGTTAAAAAATACCTTTTTAAGACAAGCAATTGTGTTTCTTCACATTCAGATTAGCTTCCTCAGAAAAGCAGGAATCTACTTAATCTTAAGAAATATCTTTTTAGTAAATGACAAAAGAAAGCAGTTGAAAATTATGGAAAAGAAATCAAATTTACAGGTCTCTTCCCCATCACAAAATAGGGGACCTTAAAATTCCATTTTATTACATTTATATGCCAGATTCTCTGAGTTAAACAAACTTGAAAGAACCTCACCTGAGTTTAGGATGTAGTTTGTTAAGTATTAAATAATATAGATAAAACTCATGCAAAATAACATGTAAATTAATACTAAGTCATGTTCAAAATCAAATTTATAGCTGTTTTTTTCCCTAAAAATCTCTGTCCATTATCAGTATTTTAAGAAGCACAGATAATTAAATCCCACCAAACACTAGTACAAACTAGAGGTGGGCATAAACATACTCTCTAAAATGATATTCCAGTCAACAAAAATATTCAAATGCTAACAAATTTTAGGGGGAAAACAATGCTGTACACACTTGGTGTTGCTGCATTAAGACAAACTGACTTTCCAGCTGTTCCAGCATCAGTTTCTGTGCTGGATTTAAATTATTTCTATTTGCACGGAGCTGTTCCAAGTGCTAGAAGAAAAAGAAGAATGCAGTCAAAGACATATCTAAGAAACAAGCTCATTATTCTAAGCAACCTTTCTATAAAACTCTGAACGCTGTCTAGTCAAAGATACTGATTTCTGACCAATGGCAATCAATCCCAAAATGAAGTCCTTTAAGAAGTTTGAGAAAGTTAAGGAATAAACATTTATCTCAGAAGGTTTACTGTAATGGGATCTTTGAGATAAATGGGCATGAGATTTTACTCATCAATAATTATCAGGATTTACACAGAAAGTTCTTTAAGCTTAAAAATGCTTTATGACAAGTACTAAGAAGCACTGTATGGAATAGGAAAGTCTGCAGACAATCTATCCAAAACTAGTAATTTGCCTAAGTAAAAGTATGACACCTACATAAAGAAAACACGATGTAGTCACAGAAGAATTAGGAAGCTCTTAATATATTGACATGGAAAGGTCTGCATAATACACTATTTAACAGTATATACAGCATTTTATCATTAGTATAAAAAGAGAAGAAAAATAATAACATATGAGAGAAAGGAGACGAGTTATTTGCTTGGACATGCATGACATCTCTTGAAAGATAGATAAGCAACAAGTAATACTGGTTTTCAGTTAGGAGGGGAACTGAGTGGGAAGGGACAGAAGTAGGAGAATTTATTCTATATACTCTAAACTCATACTTAGGTGGTTTGAACCATGAGAATATATTGGGGGGTGGGGCAGAGGTAAGTGGGGAAAGAAAAAAAAGAATGAATTATCTCTATTACTCTGGTAAATGTGGGCTCAATTTACTTATGTACCTATTAACTGAGTTTACTGCCATTCAGTTTTAAGAAGTAATACTTAAAAAAACTTAGAACTTTAGTACCTCTACTTTTCTTTAATAGGAAAAACAATCTGTCAAAAGCATGTTTTACATACCTGTAATTTCTGTGGTGTCATACACCATGAATGACCTTGTTGCTGTACTGGAGGATGTGACACTGCATGGCCACTACTCCAATTATCAGAAGTATTCTGAGGAAAATTGATTAAAAAAAAATTAAAGAATATTTGGTTAAATCCATAGAGTTAACAAAATGACTAATGGAGGTCAAATGACTATGAACTGGAATATTTACATATAAAAAAGATGTTATGACATTTAGTTCTTTTAAAAGTAATTTTACATGCATAGTAAATTTGGGAACTTAAAACTTAAGAAAATATTGATTCTTTAATTAGCCACCCAAAAAGGCCCACCCCTAAACTATGGCCCAAATGACTAACCTAAATACCACACTGTCCACTAGGTTTAATGTTAAGTTTATTTTAATGTCAGTAGAAAGTGATGATGAAAAGTTGTGTTGAGATCTTAACGGCAGGGAGATGAGTAAAATGATTTGATGAATGCAAATTTATCCCTACTTTCCATATTTAATATGATACTAAGAATTTGGAATGAAAAAACTCAAACCTTTCACTCATTGATGTCCACAGATTTAAAATAAAGGACAGGAGATGTTCAAACTGCACAAGTTCAGAGCAGTTAGGAATTTCTTTCTTGACTGGGATTTTCTATTTCTCTAAAACATATACCTTTGTTGGACTAGATGTTCTTTTCCTCTTGGCAGGACTGGACAGGTCATCTACTTGGCTAGAAGGAATCATGTGTAGTGGCAAGGATTGCTGTGAAATTGGTGTCTGACTGAGGCCTAATACAGGTTCAGTATTTGGATGATGAGGTTTACATGCCTAAGAATCACAGAAGGAAGACAAAAATAGGGTTCTATATATTCTTAATTCATTCCTTCAAATTATACAACTTTACAAGCTGCATACTTTTCAAATCTATGTGGACATCGCTGAATGGTAATTATTGAAAATCAAATGAATCATCAGTGGAGGAATGTGTACCTTCCTTTGAAAAACTTGTTTCAAAAATTAAATAAACAACTGCAGCATGATGTTAAGAAATTTCCTTCAAAACCATGAAAATGCATAAAGGTCCTAAATTGGCACCCCAAAATTTCTTCCCATATCAGAGGGAGTTTTAATTTGATCTAAATTCCCTTCACAATTAAATCAAGAGTCTTTTCATAAATAAAAGCCTCCTGTGCTTAGTAAAATACGCTTGACTACTACAGATTGAAAAGAACCCTTAAAGCTGGGCACCTGCAGAACATAACCCAACTTCTCACCTGCTGTGCTGTGTTCATGGCACCCTGCCTGGAGGTAAGCTCTGCGGGGATTGGTAGGCTCCACGCCTCCTCAATACTAGGAAGTAATTTAGTTTTATTCTGTAGACTACCTTGTGGAAGGTTACACAACTGAGCCTAGGAAAAATTATGTAAAAAGCAAATTTAACACAAGCCTACTTGAGTAAGAGCAAGTCCACTAAATCTTCCTAAATGCTATAACTAATTGTTTTTAAGAAAATAGATCCTTAATTTGGGGTTTCAGAAAGATACTAAGTATAATGAGGGAAACGGGAATATAAACCTTTGTGAGAATTAAAACAAAGCTGAGCTCTGTTTTCAGAGTTCTTATAGCTGTCTTCTCATGAAACTCCAAGCAAGAGTGAAAGACAGTGTTTGTGTTCTTTTCTCTAAAATGCTATGACAACTTAAAAATGTAGACAGTACATAGAAAAAAATTATGTAAATTAATATGTATTAACAGGGTAAATGCACAAAAGAGCATCTTTTTAAAATACTGTATATCTTACTTAAAATGAAAAGTAAAATAATATTACAAGCTATGGTATGTTTACAAAATATGGAAACAAGTTATAGACATCAAAACACAACTAGACAAACTTCCCAGCCACCCTCCTTCTGCCTGAGTGTCATGGGGAAACATGTGCCTTTAAAAAACTGCAATTTAAACATTTTACCTGTAAATACTTAATTCGTGCTGCAAGTGCAGAGGTATTACTACAACTTTTGCTTCTGGTTGCATTTAAGTAGCATTTAATGGCATCCTGAGGCTGGTTGCAGGATTCGTAGAGTGTGCCTAGGTCCATCCAGGCTGCAGCATGGCCATGGTCCAATTGTACAGCACAAATATAGGCCTGTAAAGCATCCATAGGCTGATTTTGCTGTTGATATAGCACGCTGGAAAGAGAAATTAAGAAAAAATAAGTCAACTAAAAAGAATGGCTTAGCTTTATAACATGATGTAAACCATGAAGTACGTTATATGTGACGCGACTATCTTTGTATATGAATTATACCATTATTTCTACACAAAGTCTTACCCTATTGAACACCATGTATCTGCACTTGCTTCTGACTTATCAATAGACTGCCTGTAAGATATAAAGGCATCCTGAACTTTCCCAATACTTGAATAGCACCTAAGAGGGGAAGGGAAAAAAAATAAGAAAATATGATTAATACACATTGATTAATTAATGTGCTGGCAGACTATGTCAAAGCAAATAAAAATCTAATAAGCAAACAGATTTATGTGAAGTGTGAATATACATGACAATAACACTATAATTAACCCTTCAATAGGCTATATTATAGACTATCTGATAGTGTTTATCACTGCAGCATACTTTAGCACCTATTACAATAGTTAAATGCCATATCACTTCAATATAATAATATTGAGAGATACACGCACACCACTCTACTTGATCTCTGGTTTTCCGAAGAGTAAGAATATAGTTAAAAACCAAGAAAAACATTCTATGTTGGTAAGACTTGCTGAATCAGATTTCAGTTTTCCTTTCTTAAATAATAAAAATAAAGGAAACAACTCTTTAATACACACAAGACACAAACATAAGAAATAATATCAAGCTGACTATCAAAAATAGTATAAAACAGGATTAAGTACAGTATTGAATGACTAGTAAGGGTAGCAAGGTATGATTAAAGTTTCAGGGAACTGGCATGTTTCTTAATGTAGATGTACCTCATGGATACATAAAACAGCAGGTAAAATTATAAAAATACAGAAAATATATTCTTCATGTTTGTCACTAAGGGAAAAAGGAAAAAATAAAACACAGTCCATCGTCAAGGAGTTTACAATTTAACTGAGGATTGAAGACACATTATAAATAGCATGATGCCATATCAAATGGCTAGCACAGATAATAACTGGTCTGAAAATTTAGGGTACGGTAGAAGAGACCACACTACACACTACTGGGTTTAGGAAAGAGGAAAGGGTAAGAGTAAAGGATCTGAATGTGTGTAGATGCATACTGTTTAGATCAGTGATTTGCAATTACCAGCTAGTTTACAGTAATTTGGCCAAGCAAACAAAATGGGAAAAAAAAGACATATACAAACATACATACATCCATTTTCCATTAAACCAATATTTGTATTGCAGTTGACTTACTCTGAAATACTGTTGACTGAGTAAATAGCAAAAAAAAAAAAAAAGTAAATGTCAAGTAATTCAAAAGTCTGAGAACCACTGATTCAGGCAGAGAATTTGAGAAAAGGCATTTTGAAATGCTACTTTGAATAGCATGAGCAAAACTTATATAAGTTACATCTTATATATATATAAAAGATATATCAGATATATCTTATATATAAATTAAATATATCAGATATATCTTATATATATGATAGCACAGATATAAGTGGTAGAGAATTTTAAATCCAACCCAAGAATATCGCGAGGTTTGTTCTTCTAACAAGGGGAATGGCACAATGAAAGTATTTTATGGGAATATTTATCTGCTAACAATGTGTAGCAATTAACCAAAAGTGAAAAAAATTATAAACAGTAAAAAAGAAGGCAGCTATATTTACTGGCTTGGAATAGGCCCAAATTAGGGTGAAAGTAATGGAAGTGACAACAAAGAAAAAGGAGAAACAATAAACTAAAACACAGATAAAAACTTTGTGACAGACTGATTAGATATTCATGGGGGTAGGGTTATAATTTATTTTTTAAGTCTGATAAATAGGGGGGGGGGGGGGGGGGGGATGGTGGTATCATTGGCAAAAATAAAGGAGAAGGAGATGGTTCAGAGAAGAAAATGATGAATGTGGTTTGAAATATGCTGACTTTGACATGAGATGTAGACATTAAAACGGGTAATGTTAGGTAAAGAATAGGAAATATTGTCCTGGTGTTTAACTCTTTGAAGTGTAGAAATTGATATTTGGAATTCATCCATCTGGAAGAGAGGGTATAAGAACACAGGATACCTACAAAGGAGAGGTAAAAATAAGCCTGAAAAGTGAAGTGAAGTGAAGGTCACTCAGTCGTGTCTGACTCTTTGTGACCCTATGGACTATACAGTCCATGGAATTCTCTAGGCCAGAATACTACAGTGGGTAGCCTTTCCCTTCTCCAGGGGATCTTCCCAACCCAGGGATCGAACCCAGGTTCGATCCAGGTCTCCTGCATTGCAGGTGGACTCTACCAGATGAGCCACAAGGGAAGACCATGAGATCACTAATCTTGGGGTTGGGGCAATATAAAGAAAGGTGAGTGACAGAACAGAGGCAGAGTCAGAGAGTGTCTGTAAACTGTTTTATGAGGAAAGAATTCAGGACAAGAGGGCATTAACAATGACAAACAGGGACAGACACCACAAAGAAAAGAAATGCTTACCCAATAGTGGAAAACATGCTCTGTTTGTTGTTCTTAATTAAATCAAAGCCAATCTCAGATTTATAGAGCAAATTCACCTGACTGCTGGGAGGAATAAGCAGTAAATCCCACAACCTATGTTTTCATACTTGATTCCTACAAAGTGAAAGTAGGGAACCAATGTGCCCAAATACAAATTCCTCAATCCAACTATCAAACACTTTTCCTCTAATAAAACTTAAACAGGCTCCCGTGAGACAGTACTGTGTAACTGAAAAAGCTCTAGGTGTTAAACCAAGGATCTAGTCCCTGCTCTGCTACTAATTACCTGCATGATTGTGACCTTGGACAAAGCATTTGACTCCTCTGAGTTCCCTTTCTAAAACGTGCAAAATGACAAGGGTGAACTAGGTGACCTCCTGGTCCCTCCTAGTTCTGCTGCTAAGTCACTTCAGTGTCCCACTCTGTGCGACCCCATAGACGGCAGCCCACCAGGCTCCCCCGTCCCTGGGATTCTCCAGGCAAGAACACTGGAGTGGGTTGCCAGTTCCTTCTCCAATGCATGAAAGTGAAAAGTGAAAGTGAAGTCGCTCAGTCGTGTCCGACTCTTAGCGACCCCAAGGACCACAGCCTACCAGGCTCCTCCATCCATGGGATTTTCCAGGCAAGAGTACTAGAGTGGGGTGCCATTGCCTTCCCCCTCCTAGTTCTAACATTCTATAATTCTGTGATAACACAGTCAATAACAAAGTGCCAGTTTAACAGCATTACCTCATTATACTTTCATTATGATATACACATGCCAAACAACAAACAAATGCAATCTTCAACACAGACCTGATGCAGAGATAAGTAACCAAGTGCCTCAGAAATATTAGGGTCATTGACTCCCAATGACATTTGAGATCTTCCTTCAGAGCTTTAATAACTTCTAAACTCTAATTTATTTATAAATATTTTCTCATGACAAAACAGACTTGAAGCAACACATTAGAAGTCAGTAAAAAAAAAAGGGTAAGAAATGTAAACATTAAAGAAAAAAGTCTAAAACAGTCCTCAAATTATATTACAGATAAAAAATACTGAACACCAACATGATAATCTTGAACCCCCAAACAAGAATAAGTATCCTTTATCTGAGAAGTCAGCAAAGTATATTTGGAAAATTCTATCCAGAAAGGTTCAAATAAAAAAACATCTCAACGATTTCAAATGTAAAACCACTTGTGAGGTGGGAGGACAACACACCTCCTATGGAATAGTGCTCACTGAGCTGAAAATTACAAAATTACTAAAGTAGTAATTTGGGGGAATTCCCTGAAGGCCCAGTGGTTAGGACTCGTCTTTCACTGTGGGGGCCTAGGGTTTGATCCCTGATCCGGGAACTAAGAACCCACAAGTGGTGTGGCCCCCCCCCCCAAAAAAAAGTAATTTCTGACATTTCAAAATTATATATTAATTTTGTATGCATAGAATTAAGAAAAAATATATTAAAAAGACATCCACACTATTGTGCTATATTAAACTACTAATCTTTGTCTTAGATCAAAAGAAAAATACCTTGGGTACACATTCCTTTTAATTTATATTAACAGAAATTTTCATTTATAAACATTAACACTAGAGGCATGACTAAGCAAGACCCTACTTTACTACAAAGAGCTCCTTTCGGTCACTATATGAAGCCTCTCACTGCACAATACTAACAGTAGTAACAGAGTGAGCTCCAAAGGTAAATGGTGTTCAATTAGATCATTTATTCCATTTACTAAATAGCCATTTACCAGGTAATAAGATACAAAGATGGTTAAGATTCAGTTTCTGCTCCCAACGATCTTTAATGAAAGAGAAAGACAAAGTTTGGACTCTCAAGCTTTATTAATGAGCAACTGAATTTAGATGACTTTATAAGCCTGGCAAGGAATTACAAAATTACTACCAAAAATAGCTCCTTTTCCACTCAACTAGTATAGGATATTATTAATGAATAATAAAAAAAATTGAAACATCTTAATATTACTCCCTCTCATACAAATATACTTTGCTAAATTTAAAGAAAAAAATGAAATACTAAAATATACAATACTAGAATACTAAAATTAATGTGACTATATGGCTAACTCACTCAAAGTAAAATACTCCTATAGAAAAAAAGAAAGGGAAAAAGTTTAAAATTAAAACAAAACAGTGTAATTTCCAAAGAAAACATAAAATTAAAACCTTTAGCATGGGAAGGTTACCTAAGAGATCTAACCCAGGGCTTTTCAACCTCAGCACCATTGACATTTTGTGCCAGGTAATCTTTTACTGTGGAGAACTGTTCTAGTAGCATTCTCCATAGTTGTGATAAGCTAAATCTCTCTACAGACATTATGAAATGTCTCCCATGGGGCAAAACAGCACCTTCCCATCCACCCTACCACCATTGAGAACTATCGATCTAATTCTCTTATCAACAGAAAACTGAAGCCTCAAAATGTTTAATTCTTCCAATCCAAGATTCCACAAATAGTAGCCAAGACTTGAATCCAAGTATCTCAGATAACTCCTAGTAGACTGATCTTTCTACCATACTGCAAAAGCTAAAACCAACTAAGAACTAAAATACAATCAGATAATAGTCCAAAAATATATTCTATCAGATACATATACATGAGATATATTTCATATAATCAGTAAGCAAAATTCAAAGTACAAGAAAATTTTATAGACTTGCAAAAAAATATTTTCACTAATGTCACTTCTCCTTTCCAATGAATTGAATAATAATGTATCTACTTTCTCACTGTAAAACTTCAAATACAACTATGATTTGCATTCTATTATTAATGTCCATTCTAAGGTAAATATCACTAATCAAAAGGATAACGGGCAAAGTTCCACTAACTACTGGTAGTCATCAGGCAGAATGAAAAATTAATTCTCTGTTCTATTTAAATAGACATATGAACACTAGAAATCAAAAGGAAAGGCATTTAAATACCTGAATGAATAATTAGTATCTGCCAAGAGTTTTTGAAAACCAGCAATAATTTAAGTCAAATGAAAATCCAATAAGCAAAATAAGAAATATCCTGATGGACCAGATGATGGTATAAGAAAACCACCACATTCAGAAGTTCTTTTATTTTTTATCTAGAAATCTTCATTATAAAATATTTAAAAGGGAAAATATACTGATCACATTATTAGTAAACTGATATTTCAGATAATTCAAAACTCTTAGCTGCAATAAACAAAAGCAAAACCTAAGTTTCTGATAAATCAGTCTTACCTTCCAAGGAAATACCAAGACTGGCCAGAATTAGGATCTGCTTCCAAGGACTTTTGGAGATACTGAATAGCATAGCTTTCCTTGGTGGCTTTATCTCCCAGGAGATCCACAGTATGATGCATCCAACCTATAGTAAATGATTAAAAATGTTTATATAAATGACTTAATCTACTACTTAAAAGAATACAGAGCAGAAACAAACACATAAAAAATACTCTTTTCAGTCAATTTATTCATTTAGCTTGGCATACACACTCCCCAAATTTAGAACTGTCAACTCAGTCCTAAAAAAGTTTTGTCTTTAAGGTACAGTCAAAGCAATGAAGAACTTTCATTCCAGAGAAATTAAAACAATTTTAAGTATTGACTTGTCACTTACTAGATTACCAACTATAGTTCTATTCTCTAATTTTTGTATTTGAAAAAACTTCAAGATACGAAACAAAGAATATAAGATGATAAATCTTATTTACTGTTTCATGGAAAACTTAATGTGCATTTAAAAATCTCTATTAAGAGGGATGGGATGGGGAGGGAGGCGGGAGGGGGGATCGGGATGGGGAACACATGTAAATCCATGGCTGATTCATGTCAATGTATGGCAAAAACCACTACAATATTGTAAAGTAATTAGCCTCCAATGAATAAAAATAAATGGAAAAAAAAAATAAAATAAAAATCTCTATTAACACCATGTTTACTTCCAAGGAGTAAATATAAAGCTATATCATCAATGATAGTTCAGAGTAGCACACACAACGTACAATCCTACCTTACTGGCACTGGCTACATATATTCACAACTCATGTAAAATAAAAATTACAATCATTTGACAATTTTTTTAAAACTCCAAGACTATAAGAAAGAGTCCATTCAAATGCTGCAGATAAAAATGGTACAAAATGGGTAACACAAATCTTTACTAAACAAATTTAGATGGTATACATAATCTCACTTATCTGTGGAATCCAAAAAAGTGAAATATGCAGAAGCAGGGAGTTGAATGGTGGTTACCAGGAGTGGTATGATAGAGGAAATGGGGAGATGTTGGTCGAAAGAAACAAAGTTGAAGTTATATAGGATGAGTAAATCTAGAGAACTAACATACAGCATTATGACTGGATGAGAGAATAGATTTGAGGTGCTCTCACCACAGGGGGGAAAAAAAGGTAACTATGTGAGGAGATGGATATGTGGGACAGCTTGACTGTAGCAACCATTTCACTATGTACAGGTATATCAAAACATCATCTTGTACACCTTAAATAAAACTGTTATGATAAAACAAACAAACAAGCTGACTATGTAAGTAATCAAAACACTAGATCATGGAATACTAGCACATGGAATAATTTGACTTAATGTGCCAGGGAATCATAATTTCAGTTGTGGATCAATTCAAATTCACAAAATCAGCTGTTTTTCATGTATAGTTCACAGTACACAAAACAAACAAGGACCCTTATTTTCTGATATTTATTACAGTTGCTGTGCTCCAAAAGAAAGAGGGCTGAGTTATCATGTTTTATGGAAATATAAGTCAATCACACACTTATTCATCTGTTCCTCCCTTACCTCTCCTACTATTACTACTAAACAGGACCTAGAGTAACAGACTCTAAAAGGAGTTCCTTAAGCAGCAGTGACAAGCAAGTAGGAAGGATTGATGTGCAGGCATAAATTAGACTCAATAACGGGAAGTATTTTCCCTTTCAAAACCATGAAAAGTTTACCTATACATTCAGCCAAAGAGGACAGGTTTGTGTGCATTTTTGCTACTGACACATTCTTCAGTGCAGCTAAAGTGCATAAAAACTTATTTATAAATAATGTGAATTTTAAAAGTTTGTATTCACATTATTAGCTGAATGAGTAAGCTATCTCAAGGCATCAATTTGTTCTTTTACCTAAGAACACAAAACCTTTTTTGCTGTACTAATAAACTTATTTTAATTTAAATATACCAATTCACATTATCTAAACTCTGCAAGTAATCATTAAAAACAAATACTTGACTATAATTTTTAAAAGTATGGATAAACTCATGGAAATTCTAACCAGAGATTAAAGACAAAATTAAAAAATGAAAGTTTTATATGAAAGCAGTGTTTTTATTCTGTATAACTGATCACATAGTATGCATTAGTATCATGAAGTGAAAAAATTTAAGCTTAAATAATTTTAAAATTACATTAAAAACAGTCATGCTAACGATTATATTCTTTCATCTTCAACATTACAACAGAACTGCATGTGTAGAGAATCTAGATGTTCCACATTTCTTACATAAAGATGTCTTAGTATTCCTGACAGAGCTATGAAAGCAAGCTCACCAATCACTAAGAGACTTTAGGTAAATCACTTAACTTCATTGAGTTCTAATGGTATCTGGCACAAAGAAAGCATTCAATCGCCCTCACTCATGGTTAAGTACCAGTGTATAATTTTGAGCATTTAAAAGAAAAGTTACACTAAAGAATTGTAATAAGATTGACTGTGAGACAGACAATACTCAGCAGAAGGTGGAAATATGATGAGTTCAGATAAATTCTATCAACTTTGGAAAAGGAAGGAAAAGAAATAGGATACGTAAGTCATGTATTTACCATCAGTAACATGTAAAAAACATTAAGCAATGTACTTATAACACACTAAGTGAATATTATTACATACCCAACTGTTGTAAGACAGTTGCTTTTACTTGTGCAGAAAGGTTTTCTGTCTGCAAAAGTTGTTCATAAGCTTCCTTTGCAGAATGATACTTCCTCTAAAAAGTAGGAAAAAAAGATTTAATGAAAATAAAATTAACATCTTTAAAGAATTAGCTCATGTTAAATCTTAGACAATATTGATATTTCAGCATATTTTAAAAAATCAACTAAAAGATCAAAGTGCATACTGAATGTTCCTCTAACTCTAGACAGTTATGGTTAATAGGCCATGTTTCAGAGTATTTAATACCAGTAAAACATTCAATACAACAAAGTATCATTAAAATATGACCTTTGAGTACTTCAAGTTGAAACCAAAGGATGTGAGACAGCATCGTATGTATTCAGTAGAAATCTTATTTCAAATTTTGATCTTTCCAAAGGCTAGTGATATGGGATATGACACTCTCTTGTAATGCTGGGCAGCAGTACTGAGCCACAGTTGCCAGTCAGTTACAAGATCATGAGGGTAAACAATCGATATCCTTCCAACCATTCTGTATCCATACAACCATTTTGATTTTCACCTCAGTTCAATATTTAATAAGTTACATGAGATATGCAAACTAATAAAAATAAATGAAAAAAAAAAAGAATTTGCTAAGTCTTAACAGTTAAAAAGAAAATCATCTGAACCTATTTAATAACATAAATGATGTCCACTTTATTTAATAACACAAATGAAGCTAGCAAAGTATTCTACTTCCAAGTGCATCACCTGTTTGCCTAGAAATACCAAGCTCCAAAGCAACTTAATTTGAACAAATAGAGCACATGTCAAAACTGTTGTTATAAAACTAAGTACAAAAGCCAATGAAATCTAAGTTTAAAAGATACAATCACTGGTATATATCCTATGAAAAAATTATCATACATACATGATTTTAAAGAAAACTCCCCATAACTATTGTCTAATGATGTTTATAATATATAAGATTGCATGGGCAAAACTCTAAATGAAACCATTTACCCACAGTTCTCACCCCAAAAGTACTAATATGACTGAAACCCATTATTGCTACAGTCTGAAAGCTGAAGACAACTCCTCCCCATCTCTCCAAAAGGGGGAAAGGCAACAAAAGAAAACTTTGCAAATATTATTTTTAGAATACAATTGGCAGAACAATGGATTAAAGTGGCTATGTCACTGTAGCTGGCTGAGCAAACAAACCTTTCTCCCCCAAAAAGTAGAGACATAAAACTAGCTGTGTGAGCCTCAGGCAAATCACTTGAACTATGATTCAACATCCATACAACAGATGTAATGCATGATTTTTCTTTTTTTTTCTTTTTCCATTTATTTTTATTAGTTGGAGGCTAATTACTTTACAATATTGTAGTGGTTTTTGCCATACATTGACATGAATCAGCCTTGGATTTACATGTGTTCCCCATCCTGATCCCTCCTCCCGCCTCCCTCCCCATCCCATCCCACTAGGTCTTCCCAGTGCACCAGCCCGGAGCACTTGTCTCATGCATCCAACCTGGGCTGGTGATCTGTTTCACTCTAGATAGTATACTTGTTTCAATGTTATTCTCTCAGAACATCCCACCCTCACCTTCTCCCACAGAGTCCAAAAGTCTGTTCTGTACATCTGTGTCTCTTTTTCTGTTTTGCATATAGGGTTATCGATACCATCTTTTAAAATTCCATATATATGCGTTAGTATACTGTATTTATTGGTCTTTATCTTTCTGGCTTACTTCACCCTGTATAATGGGCTCCAGTTTCATCCATCTCATTAGAACTGATTCAAATGAATTCTTTTTAATGGCTGAGTAATATTCCATGGTGTATATGTACCACTGCTTCCTTATCCATTCGTCTGCTGATGGGCATCTCTGGCTGCTTCCATGTCCTGGCTAATGTAAACAGTGCTGCGATGAACACTGGGGTGCACGTGTCTCTTTCAGATCTGGTTTCCTCGGTGTGTATGCCCAGCAGTGGGATTGCTGGGTCATATGGCAGTTCTATTTCCAGTTTTTTAAGGAATCTCCACACTGTTCTCCATAGTGGCTGTACTAGTGTGCATTCCCACCAACAGTGTAAGAGGGTTCCCTTTTCTCCACACCCTCGCCAACATTTATTACTTGTAGACTTTTGGATAGCAGCCATCCTGACTGGCATGTAATGGTACTTCATTGTGGTTTTGATTTGCATTTCTCTGATAATGAGAGATGTTGAGCCTCTTTTCATGTGTTTGTTAGCCATCTGTATGTCTTCCTTGGAGAAATGTCTGTTTAGTTCTTTGGCCCATTTTTTGATTGGGTCATTTATTTTTCTGGAATTGAGCTGCAGGAGTTGCTTGTATATTTTTGAGATTAATCCTTTGTCTGTTTCTTCGTTTGCTATTATTTTCTCCCATTCTGAGGGCTGTCTTTTCACCTTGCTTATAGTTTCCTTTGTTGTGCAAAAGCTTTTAAGTTTAATTAGGTCCCATTTGTTTATTTTTGCTTTTATTTCCAATATTCTGGGAGGTGGGTCATAGAGGATCCTGCTGTGATTTATGTCAGAGAGTGTTTTGCCTATGTTCTCCTCTAGGAGTTTTATAGTTTCTGGTCTTACATTTAGATCTTTAATCCATTCTGAGTTTATTTTTGTGTATGATGTTAGAAAGTGTTCTAGTTTCATTCTCTTACAAGTGACCAGTTTTCCCAGCACCACCTGTTAAAGAGGTTGTCTTTTTTCCTTTGCATATCCTTGCCTCCTTTGTCGAAGATAAGGTGTCCATAGGTACGTGGATTTATCTCTGGGCTTTCTATTCTGTTCCATTGATCTATATTTCTGTCTTTGTGCCAGTACCATACTGTCTTGATGACTGTGGCTTTGTAGTAGAGTCTGAAGTCAGGCAGCTTGATTCCTCCAGTTCCATTCTTCTTTCTCAAGATTGCTTTGGCTAGCTATTCAAGGTTTTTTGTATTTCTATACAAATTGTGAAATTATTTGTTCTAGTTCTGTGAAGAATACCGTTGGTAGCTTGATAAGGATTGCACTGAATCTATAGATTGCTTTGGGTAGTACAGTCATTTTCACAATATTGATTCTTCCAATCCATGAACATGGTATATTTCTCCATCTATTTGTGTCCTCTTTGATTTCTTTCATCAGTGTGTTTTATATATATAGGTCTTTCACTTCTTTAGGTAGATATACTCAAGTATTTTATTCTTTTTGTTGCAATGGTGAATGGTATTGTTTCCTTAATTTCTCTTTCTGTTCTCATTGTTAGTGTATAGGAATGCAAAGGATTTCTGTGTGTTCAATTTTATATCCTGCAACTTTACTATATTCGTTGATTAGCTCTAGTAATTTTCTGGTAGAGTCTTTAGGGTTTTCTATGTAGAGGATCACGTCATCTGCAAACAGTGAGAGTTTTACTTCTTCTTTTCCTATCTGGATTCCTTTTATTTCATTTTCTGCTCTGATTGCTGTGGCCAACACTTCCAAAACTATGTTGAATAGTAGTGGTGAGAGTGGGCATCCTTGTCTTGTTCCTTATTTTAGAGGAAATGCTTTCAATTTTTCACCATTGAGGATAATGTTTGCTGTGGGTTTGTCATATATAGCTTTTATATGTTGAGGTATGTTCCTTCTATTCCTGCTTTCTGGAGAGTTTTTTATCATAAATGGATGTTGAACTTTGTCAAAGGCTTTTTCTGCATCTATTGAGATAATCATATGGTTTTTATCTTTCAATTTGTTAATGTGGTATATTACATTGATTGATTTGTGGATATTAAAGAATCCTTGCATTCCTGGGATAAAGCCCACTTGGTCATGATGTATGATCTTTTTAATATGTTGTTGGATTCTGTTCGCTAGAATTTTGTTAAGGATTTTTGCATCTATGTTCATCAGTGATATTGATGCCTGATCTTTCTATCCAGAGTTCTTCTTAGGATTAAATGAGATAAAGAGCTATGGAAATAAGGAGCTCTATGTCAACACAGGGAAAAATTGCAAGAATGTCCATTGAGATTAATAGTTATTACATAAACTTTTATTCATCAGGTTATGACTTCCCTTTTAAACATTAATCTGATCTGAAAAAGTAAATTAGACAGTTAGTGAAGGGTAAGAATCAAGTTATTCAACTCAGTTCCTTCAACTGGTAAGTATTTGTTGAACACCTAACACATAACAGAAACTGCTGGGACTACAGGCGAGAATACAGATATGAAAACAAAACTTACTGTACTGTGTACAGTAACAATATTGTACATGGTTATTTCCCAGAAGCAGACAAGCTTAAGAGTACTAGCAGATTGGGCAGAAAAGGCAGAGACAAGCAGACAGCTTCACAAAGACCTTCCTAAACCATGTTAAAAGACTGTAGACTATATCCTAAGACAATGGGCTACCACTGAAATGAGTTCAAGCAATATAATCAAATTTATATTTTAGGAAAACCACCTTCTGGAATTACCTCAACAAATGCTAAAACATACTTCCAAACACTAGTAATAATTATAATATTAGTAATAATAAATCATCAAACTTGAAAAACTGGATGGACCATACTGAGAAACCATGTTTTATTTCTACCTCATACTATATACAAAACTGGCACCCACATTAAAGACCTAAATATGAAATGTAGAAGTATATAAGTAAAAGAAGAAAATGGATAATATTTCCTTGAGATGGGAAAAAATTAATTTGACTTGGCAAAAACCACACAAATCAGGAGGAGGAAGGATCTGACTTGATACACATAAGGAGAAAAATAGGCAATGGACATTAAAAACCAACATGTAAAAGGTGAAAACATGTAAAGTATAAACCTCGAGAAATCAGAAAATGCAAATTTAAATGAAATACTAGCTTCTACCAATTAGACTGGCAAACATAAAGTTGGGTAGTTCTTAGTATTGTGGGGATATAAAGGGAAATACTCATGCCTTGCTGAAGGGGATTTACTCATGGAACTAGGTGTCTAAATATGCTACAATCTAAACATCTCATTCTTGGGATATATCTATACACCAAAGGAACCTTCCCATAGGTAATATTATAAATGGTACTGTTTGTAGTATCAAGGAGATGGACAACTAGGTCTATCTCACTAGGTGAGTAGAAACGTAAAATATGATGGATGTTCACAGCAGAACATTAAGTAGTGACTATAAGTAGCATACAAAAGCAACATGAGTTTATGTGTAAAGGTATTTAGTAAAGTTTTGCCTCCGGTAACGCTGCGGTAACATTCCACAGAGAGCATTAAATTCTGGATAAAATACAAAAGACAACTTTCTATCAGAAAGCACTGAAAAGTAACCAAAATTAGGCAAAACCAGAGAAGTTAAGACTTAGAGGAATGGAATGGCACTGGTTCAGTAACCCCGTTTTTCCTATGTTGACCTGAAGGCAGGCCCCAACTGGTATTTGGTTGGCTAGACCTCAAACAGAAATTGGCAATCTTACTAGCTTGAAAAATAAGAGGAAAGACTTTGAAGGTATCACAAGAGCTAAAAGTGAGTGAAGAAGAAACAATCCCAGAAAAGAAAGAGAGACAGAATATCAACTTCTGCAATTAAACTGCTCAAATTCCTGGTTTACCACTGAACTACACAGGAACACAGCAGACGTCCAGCAGCCTAAAAGAACTAAAGAAAGAGAGATTTAGCTGCTGTCCACCACAGGGATGACAAAGTTTAGTGTGTGACTTGAGCAAAGTTAAAACTGCTATTAAAACAAAAAATCAACTTCAGAAAAATATAACAAAGTCACTCTTCACAACACATTATTCATGATACCCAGGATAAAATTATCAGGCTTGTAAGAATCAGGGAATTTTTACACATGTTCAAAAGAAAAAGAAATGAATGAAAATCAGCCATGAAATAATTCAGATGTTGCAATTTGCAAATAATTTTAAAGCAGCTATTTTAATGAAGTTCACAAATGAAAAAGAAAATAATCAGTAAGGAATGGACAAAAAAAGCCAAAGCACAGAAAAATAAATTAAAAGAGAAACAAAAGGAAATTCTCAAACTGAAAAATACAAATTTAAAATTTTTAAAAAAGAAAAAAGTTGCTGAAGGACTGAGCAGATTAAAGACTTTAGAAAAATGAACAAATTTGAAAAGAGGTTGGCAGAAAGTATCCAGACTGAAGCAAAACAGACAAAAAAGGAAAAAAAAAAAAGCCATCCAAGATGTACAAGATAATAACAAAATATCTACCATACCCATAACAGGAGTCCAAGAAGGACAGAAAGAATGGGGCAGAGAAAATATGGACAATATAATGGCTGAGAACTTTTCATAATGGATGACATTAAATCCTATATCCAAAAGACCAGGAAAAACACTGGTAAAAATATAAAGGAAAAACCAATACCTAAGTACATCATAGTCAGATACTTAAGAAAAATGTTAAAAAGAACCTTGAAAGTAGCCAGAAAAAAACCACAAAATACGAAGGATACAAGAATGACAGACAACTTTATGTAATCATATCAGTGATCAAATTAAGTATAAATGGACTAGATATTCAAACAAAGAACAATAGAGACTGCCAGAACAGATTACAAAAGTGAAAGAAAGCCATAAACATAATATAAGATTTGCACTTTTTCCTATAAGGACTCAAATAGACTGAAATAAAAGGATGAAAAACATACGATGTAAATTCTAAACATCAGAAAGCTGAAGTGATTAGATTCAGATCACATTAAGAAGGCTTCAAGACAAAGCACTGCCAGAGATGAAGAGGAATATTTCATAATGATAAAGGACATATCAGGATGACATAACAATAACAAAGCTTTTTAAAAAAATGAGAAGGCTGACAGATTTAATGCTGATAAAATACTATTTGTCTATAAAATTTATTCCAGTTTCACCAACTGTCCCACTTTTCTGGTCCAGGATCTAATTCAAGATTCCACACTGTGTTCAGTTAGCATGTGTCTTTACCATCCTCTAACCTGAGACAGACACTCAGTCTCTGACTTTTCATTACCTTGATATTTAAAGTACTAGCTGATTATTTTGAAGAATGTACCTTTCAAACTAGTAAGTACCTTGTGGAAAGATATTCAACATTTCTCATACATTAATTAAAATTCCACAGAAATAAAGAGGTGTCCCCTTTCCCCCACTTATTTATTCAACTATTCATTTATAGCAACATGAGCTAATATATTTTATTTTGTAGTGAACACATTATAATTATTTGTTCCTAAACTTGTGTCCGATTCAGTGATTAGAAACCCTATTCCCCTCAAGTTGGCTCCTGAATCTTTTCGCGTGCCTCATCATTTTTTGAGCGCTCCCTTACTTTTTGGCACCATGAAATATTCCAGGGCTCATCTTGTAGGTTCCCTCCCTAAGCTCTGGAATCACACACTTCTCCCCAAGAATTTTTGATTTCTTTCACTGAAGAATCAAATTTAGAAACAAAGATCTGGATGCTAGAACATTCACTGCTGTGGAGGGGGGCCTTGCTTCTAGGCACTCACAGCAAACAGAGCTGGGAAATATATTAATGTATACACAACACATACACATACACACATACTCTTCCATCTGTATCTATTTCTATTCAACTCTCAATTTCTGTAAATAACCGTATATTTAGTTTTTACTCCAATTCCAATCCAATACCACAGAGTTCAGTCTAGCCTTTTTCTTTTCTTACTTGTAAGTTCTCCAACAGTGAAAATCTAGTCCTCATTATTCATAATACATTTACTTAGGGATAAGCAAATATCCTTAATGCCAAATTCAGACTTAAATTGAAGAAATTAGGGAAAACCACTAGACCACTCAGTTCAGTTCAGTCGCCCAGTCGTGTCCGACTCTTTGTGACCCCATGAACCGCAGCACGCCAGGCCTCCCTGTCTATCACCAACTCCCGGAGTCTACCCCCTTATGACTACACAGCAGAAGTGACAAATAGATTCAAGGGATTATATCTGGTAGACAGAGTGCCTGAAGAACAATGGACTGAGGTTCAAGACACTGTACAAGAGGCAGTGATCAAGACCACTCCTAAGAAAAAGAAATGCGAAAATGCCAAACAGTTGTCTGAGGAGGCCTTACAAATAGCTGAGAAAAGAAGAGAAGCAAAAGGAAAAGCAGGAAAGGAAAGATATACCCATTTGAATGCAAAGTTCCAAAGAATAGCAAGGAGATAATTAAGAAAGCCTTTCTCAGTCATCAATGCAAAGAAATAGAGGAAAATAATAGAATGGGAAAGACTAGAGATCTCTTCAAGAAAATTAGAGATACCAAGGGAACATTTCATGCAAAGATGGGCACAATAAAGGACAGAAATGGTATGGACCTAACAGAAGCAGAAGACATTAAGAAGAGCTGGCAAGAATACACAGAAAAACTATACAAAAAAGATCTTCATGACCCACATGACCCAGATAATGACAATGGTGTGATTACTCACCTAGAGGCAGACACCCTGAAATGCAAAGTCAAGTGGGCCTTAGGAAGCAACAATATGAACAAAGCTAGTGGAGTTGATGGAATTCCAGTCGAGTTCTTTCAAATACTAAAAGATGATGCTGTGAAAGTGCTGCACTCAATATGCCAGCAAATTTGGAAAACTCAGGAGTGGCCACAGGACTGGAAAAGGTCAGTTTTCATTCCAATCCCAAAGAAAGGCAATGCCAAAGAATGTTCAAACTACTGCCCAATTGCACTCATCTCACACGCTAGCAAAGTAATGCTCAAAATTCTCCAAGCCAGGCTTCAACAATATGTGAACTGTGAACATCCAGATGTTCAAGCTGGATTTAGAAAAGGCAGAGGAACCAGAGATCAAATTGCCAGCATCCGTTGGATCATCGACAAAGCAAGAGAGGTCCAGAAAAACATATACTTCTGCTTTATTGACTACACCAAAGCCTTTGACTGTGTGGATCACAACAAACTCTGGAAAATTCTTAAAGAGATGGGAATACCAGACCACCTGACCTGCCTCCTGAGAAATCTGTATGCAGGTCAAGAAGTAACAGTTAGAACTGGATATGGAATAACCAACTGGTTCCAAATCGGGAAAGGAGTACATCAAGGCGGGATATTGTCACCCTGCTTATTCAACTTATATGCAGATTACATCATGTGAAATGCTGGCCGGATGAAGCAGAAGCTGAAATCAAGATTGCTGGGAAAAATATCAATAACCTCAGATATACAGACGATACCACCCTAACGGCAGAAAGCGAAGAACAACTAAAGAACCTCTTGATGAAAGTGTAAGAGGAGAGTGAAGAAGTTGGCTTAGAAGTCAACATTCAAAAAACTAAGATCATGGCATCAGGTCCCATCACTTCATGGCAAATAGATGGGGAAACAGTGGAAACAGTGAGAGATTATTTTTTTGGGCTCCAAAATCCCTGCAGATGGTGACTGCAGCCATGAAATCAAAAGACGCTTGCTCCTTGGAAGAAAAGCTATGACCAATCTAGACAGCATATTAAAAAGCAGAGACATTACTTTGCCAACACAGGTCTGTATAGTCAAAGCTATGGTTTTTCCAATAGATGTGAGAGTTGGATTATAAAAAAAAAGCTGAGAGCCAAAGAATTGATGCTTTTGAACTGTGGTACTGGAGAAGACTCTTGAGACTCCCTTGGACAGAAAGGTGATCCAACCAGTCAATCCTAAGGGAAATCAGTCCTGATCCTGAAGCTGAAACTCTAATACTTTGGCCACCTGATGTGAAGAACTGACTCATTTGAAAAGACCCTGATGTTGGGCAAGATTGAAGGGGGAAGGAGAAGAGGACAACAGAGGAGGAGATGGTTGGATGGCATCACTGACTTGATGGACATGAGTTTGAGTAAGTTCCGGGAGTTGGTGATGGATAGGGAAGCCTGGGGTGCTGCAGTCCATGGGGTCGCAGAGTCAGACATGACTGAGCAACTGAACTGAACAGTTACATAAAAGTTACAGAATTTTTATCCATATTCCTGTGAGAAAGTAACTGTAGTTGAAGATTTGTTTACAGTTCTTTTCTCTCTAGCATCTACGATGATGATTTGCTTTTACCTTTAGCTCTATTATTACAAGGCATGATATTAACATATTTCCTAATACTCAATCAACTTTGTATTCTCTGAATGAATACCACTTGCTCATAGTGTATTTGTTTCATGAGGTAATGGATCGTTTGCTAATATTTTATTTAGTATTTTTATACCAACATTCATCAGTGATAACAGTGTACATTCATTCTTTTTTGTACTGTATCAGGTTTAAGTATCAATGTTACATATACTTTCTTCAAAAATGAATGAGGGAAAACTCTGTGTGAAAGTTCTTCAAAAATTTTAACAGAATTACCATATGACCCAGTAATTCTACTTCTGAGTATATATCAAAAAAAAAAGAGAAAGAAAAAATGAAAGCTGGAACAAAAACAGGTATCTGCACACTCATGTTCATAGCAGCAATATTCTTAACAGCCAAAAGCTGAAAATCAACTGACAGATGAATGGATAAACCAAATGTAGTGTACACATACAATGAAGTATTACTCAGCCTTAAAAAGGAATGGAATTCTGGCACATGCTATAGTATACACAAACCTTAAAGACATTATGCTAAGCGAAATAAGCCAGACACAAAAAGACAAATACTGTACCATTCCACTTACATGAGGTGCCTAGAATAGTCAAACTCATAGAGACAAAACGTGGAATAGTGGTTGCTAGGGGCTGTAGGGAGGGAGGAATGAGGAATTATTCTTTATTGGGTACAGAGGTTCAGCTTGGGAAGATGATCAAGTTTTAGAGATGGACAGTGGTGATAGCTGCACAATAAAGTGAATGTACTTAATGCCACTGAACGAATGGTTTAACAAATGGCTAAAATGGTAAAATTTATGTCATGTACATTTCACAATAAAATAAAAAAGACATCAAAGAACTATGGTCCATAAGTGATTTTTAGAGTCAGACTTTTGTTTCTATTTTATCTCAAAAATACACAATAGAATCAGTAAGTGCAGAAAGAACTTTATGATCAAACACATGTCTCTCAAGGTCAGGCAGAAAGCTATTTATAAGCCCCTGATTATCCTGTTCAAAAAAAGGAGAAAGAAATTAGAAAGCTTTTCTCCTTTTCTAATGCTCTGGAACAATGTACAGAGTACTTGAATTATCTGGTCTTTGAAGGTTTGGTAGAATTCTCCTGTAAAACCAACTGGGCATGGTACTTTCTGTGTGACATTACTTTTCTCTTTTCATGAAAAATGGATTTTTATAACTTTTCTAACTCTAATGAGGTCAATTTTGCTAGTCTGTACTTCCCTGGGAAATAGTCTACTTCATTTACGTTTTGAAATCCATCCACATAGAGGTCTGCAAAGTAGTCTCATATGATTATTCTAATTTCTTCTGTACCCATGGTCATCTTATTTTGTGTATCTGTGGTTTACCTCATTTATCCACTTAATCAAGTTAGTCTGTGATTTATCTATTTTGTTAATTTTTTCTAGAATAAAAACATTTTGACTTCATTTCATTAGATCTACCACTTTTCTCTTTTAATACCATTAATTTCTTTTTAAAAAAATCTTTCTTCCTCACAATATTGTTTTCCTTACATTGATTTTTGTTTTGTTAACACATTTCCTTACACTGAACTAACCTTGAATTCATGGAATAAACCCTAGGTAATCAGGACATACTTACTGCATCTTTAAATGTTTGCTTAAATTTTTCTTTCTTTAGAATTTTTGGACTTCTATAATATGCATAAATGAAACCAGTCTATAATGTTTCAGTAGTAACTATGGCTGGATAGTTAGAAGGCAAGGTTAACAATGAAACTAGTAATTCTTACCAACAGTGTTATTCATAATAACATTATTTATAACTATCTCTCACAGGAGAATAGTTAAATTAGTTACACTACATCTCTGCCAAGGGATGTAATACAGATCAACATGTATAATAAGGAATGATTTCCAAAATATAATACTAAGTTTAAAAAAATAAACCAATTTAAATAAGATCAAGAGAGAACATACATAATGGGCTATTATTTCAATAAAATAAAATATATGCAAACATACATATAGATTTGCTTATATATACAACAAGTTTCTCTGGAAGGATATATAAACACTGATAATGGTAGTTGGTAGCTTTTGGCAGGGGACTAGATGGCCAGGGAAAAACAGTGAGAAGGATACTTCACTGTGTATTCTTTCAGGCACTTTCATTTTGGATTATCTATTCAAAAATAAGTAACACTAATAACAAAATTAAAAGGGAGAAATCCTTTACCTTTAATCTTTTAAGTTTATTTAGAATTTAGATGGTGACCTATTCAAGTCATTTCATAAATAATCAAGAAAAAGAAATGAAAGCCATTAATACTAATAGGAAAAAATGATACTATGGGGGGGTCTCAGCTAATAAAATGAGAAAGATAAATTAATGATATAAATATCTAAGAATAAATCATAATAATTAAAAGATGTTTGTTCCTTGGAAGGGAAGCTATGACAAATGTAGACAGTGTAATTAAAAGCAGAGACCTCACTTTGCCAACAAAGGTCCGTATAGTCAAAACTTTGGTTTTCCCAGTAGTCATGTACAGATGTGTGAGAGCTGGACCATAATGAAGTCTGGCACCGAAAAATTGATGCTTTCAAATTGTGGTGCTTGAGAGTCCCTTCGACTGCAAGGAGACCAAATCAGTCCATCCTAAAGGAAATCAACCCTGAATATTTATTGGAAGGACTGATGCTGAAGCTGAAGCCCCAATACTTGGACCACCTGATGTGAAGAGCCAACTCACTGGAAAAGACCCTAATGCTGGGAAAGACTGAAGGAAACAGGAGAAGGGGGCAACAGAGGATGAGACGGTTGGATGGCATCACCAACTCAACAGACGTGAGTTTGCACAAACTCCAAGAGATGCTGCAGTCCTTGGTGTCACAAAGAGTCTGATACAACTTAGTGAGTGAACAACGACAAGGATGGGAACAACTTAAGTGTCTGTCTACAGATGGGATCGAGAAAATGTGGTATATGAATACAATGGAATGGTATTTCACCGTTAAAATTAGAAGGAAATCTTGTCATTTGTGACAGCATGGATAAACCTGGAGGGAATTATGGTAAGTGAAAAAAACCAGGCAATGAAAGATAAATGCTATACAGTGTCACTTCTGTGTGGATTCTTTTTAAAAAGCGATGAGGTGGGGGCTGGATCTTCTAGAAGAGAGGATTTGCACGTGTCTCCAGGAGGTGAGATGGAAGAAACAGGGAGAGGTTGGTAAAAGGGTACAAACTTTTATTTGTAAGATAAATAAGGTCTGAGGGTCAAACATATAATATAATGGCTACTGCTGATAACCATGTATTGTACAACTGAAGTTTGTGAAGAGAACTAAAATGTCCTCAATGCTCCACTTTGAAGGTGTGAGGTGATGGGTGTGTTAATAATGCAGTGGGGGGAAATCACACATATATCAAATCATCACATTGTACACTTTAGATAGGTAGGTAAGTCTGTTTTCCTTAATTTTTCATCTGAAAATAAAAATCCTTGTTATAAGCACTGAAGCAGAGATTTCTCAATCCTTTCATCCGCTTATAGTGTCAGCTTCCTACCATCTAATAATTACATACTCTGCCTAGAACGAATTTTTTTGGTTTTGTTTTGTTTAATCTTAATGGGCACTGAAATTTATCAAATGAAAGAATCAGTAGGGGAAGGGCCCTGTCCCCACATTACCTTCATAAGATTCAAAACAATACCAACAGATGACTCACCAGAAACAATGAAAACCAGAGGACAATGGAATGTAATTTTTAAAGCAGTCATATAAAATAATAAAACTAGAATTCCATCTCCAGCCAAAAAAACACTCATTAAAAAGAATGGTTAGATAACATCTGTTTTACCTAATGAGCGATGAGGGAAATCTCACTAAGAGCTATGAAAGCTGGGGGGAAAAAAAATCAGAGCTCATCCTTTAGAAGGCAACAGAAATCTCCTGAGGCAATGAAAGCAGAAGGAGCTAAGGCTCCAGAGAAAGAACTTTGGAGAAGCAGCTTATTTCTATAGCTGCTTTCACCCTGGGGCCTTTACTGATTCAGCAGTTGACAAGGAGGCAGTGATTAGCACTGGCAGGTAAAGACTCTGCTCCACAACATGCACGTGATTCTCAAACGCACCCTCTTAAGCTGGATAAAATCCCTATATTAGTAGAGTATCCAAACCTGACTGTGCACCAATTCTGACTCAGTAGACATACACACACCTGTGTGCATGTGCACAAGGAGGGTGGGGGGAGAAACCACAGCAGATGGAGGTGTCCAGCAATCAGATGTTAATTTTTTGTTTTAGACCACCTCATGGTGGCTCTGAAACAAAACAGACCTTAGAAATTATCTAGAAATATAACAGTACTTTATTTTCCTAAAAAGCTGTTATAAAAATTATATTCTGGGTAAACTATGATTACGGCAGGAAATGGTAGCCCACTCCAGCATTTTTGTCTGGAAAATCCCATGGACAGAGGAGCCTGTGGGCTACAGTCCATGGGGTTACAAAGAATTGGACATGACTGAGCACAGCACAACAGCAGCAAACTATGATTACCTAATATTTAGCCTCACACCAACTTATGCTTGATTTTCCATACCACTGCCTGTGCTATGCTTAGTCGCTCAGTCATGTCCAACTCTTTGCAGCCCCATGGACTGTAGCCTGTCAGGCTCCTCTGTTCACAGAATTCACCAGGCAAGAATACTGGAGTGGGTAGCCTATCCCTTCTTCAGGGGATCTTTCCAAATCAGGAATCAAACCCAGGTCTCCTACATTGCAGGCGGATTCTTTACCGACTGAGCCACCAGGGAAGCCCAAAAATACTATGGAGTATTAGGAGTGGGTAGCCTATTCCTTCTCCAGGGGATCTTCCCACCCAGGAATTGAACTGGGGTCGCCTGCATTGCAGGTGGATTCTTTACCAGCTGGGGAAGCCCATACCACTGCTTACCTAGACTAAATGTTTATGTGTTATACCCTATATCATGTAACTAAGCAAATTCTGCCATATATAAAAATATGTTCTAAAATAGCTTTTTAAATATAGCAGCCAGGGCTTCCCTGGTGGTCCAGTGATTAAGACTCTGCACTTCCACTGTGGGGGTCACAGGTTCCATCCCTGGTCAGGGAACTAAGATCCGACATGCCCTGCAGCACAGCCAAAAAAAATTAAATATAGCAGCCATAAAAGTACTTGGTGACATAAATGACATAAAGAGGTTACTAATATGCTTTTCAAATGGTGATATACGGAAGGGATATTTCAATCTTAATAAAAAGTGAAACTAAGAACAATGCATTATAACAACCATCTATAACATTCTGAAAAGAAACCTAGGCATTTCACATCAAGAATATGAGAAAGCTTCTCAAATACAGCCATTTAAGGCTGCAGATAGTTTGAGTTTAATGCGTTCTTTGTATACAACAGGAACTCTGTGTAATAACTGTAACATGAATGCAAAATCTTGACCACATTTAATGAGTATTATGTAAGTAGTGCCCAGAACTCCATTATCTGTGTATCTGATTCCATTTAAAATGGTATGAGTGTTTTAAAGCAAGCTAAGTTAAAACACTTACCTGGGTTTCATATAAGTGGGCAATGTGAAATTGAACTGCAAAGATGAGAAAATAAGTCAACAACTGTATTACAGTAGTGTTTGGATAAATTTAAGTAAGAATATAAAATGTAAAATATAAACACTATCTCTGCTGCATAGATTTAAGTAATTTCAGAACATAATTTATTCTTAATAAAATATACAAGCATACAAGAACATGAAAAGAAACTACATGTATTCATTATTGGTCATTACTAAATTCTGTCAATGTAATTATTAAAATTAACATTAAAATCTGTAGCAAGTGAGTATACTTAAAGTTCAAATGGCAACATTAAACAGATATAAAATATAACTTTTATAATCTATACATTTCACAAGATGGTATTTAAAACCTCAGTTAAAACTCAAAAAAGAAAGTATTTGATTAAAACAATGAAAAATACTCTTTTTAGTTATATATTTCATTACATATTTCATACTAATGTTTACAAAGATGTCACAATAAGTTGCATTTCTCTATCAGTTCTTCAAAAAAATTTTTTAAAAGATCAAACCACTTGGAAAGCAAGAATAATAAAGAATACCAACATTAACAAGTACCTCTGGAAAATAAAAAATATACGTATTTCAGCTTTTATTTCCAGCTCTTCCTGATACTGCACCACCAGAATATGAATGATTCAATGAAAGCAACAATGAATCAGGAATCAAAACTGGATTCTGGCTTACTTAAATAATGATTTTCATCCTCCAATGACAAATCGTTTTTTTAAAATGTTTGATCTACCTGGATTTCATGGTTGGCTTTCAAGGAGTCTGGGAGCTTTTCAAAATTATATGTATAATATGTATCTGGATCTTTAAAAATAAGGTCTATAGCTATCATCAAATTCTCATTGGTATCATAAACTTAACTCTCACACTGACTCCCATAACTGTAAGATTCACCTGAAATGCTAGTTAAAAATAGAGATCCCTGAGATTGTATTCAGTGAGCCTGGGGCAAGGCCCGGAAAGGTACCTTTTTATTTAGTTCTGGTATTAACAAAGGATTTTGACACCTGTTCCCTAGAGCAGCACCTAAGAATAGCTAAAATAAATATGCATAAAGCCCAAAACAAAATATATAATGAACTTTAAAATCAAACATTTTTGGATCAAAAGTACTGCCCTCTTCATACATGTCATTAAATATCATTAAGCAGAGATGAGACAAAATAAAAATATCATTTTTAAAAAGATGAAAATCAACTTTTTGTGAAAAGTACATAATAAAAATAATAATAAAAAGGATATAAATATCCTCTCCCTTTACCTGTATCTGTTGAGTGGTTTTCTTATTTGCTAGTCCCCTTTTTCAACACAGCTCTCTTTGAGAGTTCTAGTACAAATCTCACCTGACTATATCATTAGAGAATGAGGAAGAGATGGAAAAATATATGTTTATCTCCCCCCCGCTCCCCGCCTTCTTACTCCTCTAAGAAAGGTGACATGGAAGAAAAGATAAGTAGCAATAAGGTAGCATTGTATTTCCATCCCAAAGTTCCTCCAGGCTCAACAAGGGCTTTCCTATCCCAGAAGTTACTAAATCCAGTATCATCCTTTCTGCTGTGAAAATCAATTTATATTTAAATTCTTAAAAGTCTTCTTTCAAAGTGGAACATAACCATACAGGTAAGAAAAAGCTCCACTTGGCAAGTCTCAATTAGAGGTAGAAATTTAACAAATATTGCCATGAAAGGTTCTGAAATTAAACTTTATTCAGAAATTAAGACATTTTTTAGAATTAATTAAATCTAGAGGAAACAATTTTATCCCAATGGGGCAATCGTATAAGTCTCTCATCACCATGATTCTACCTTTCAAAACACAAAGAGCAATTAACCCTTCTTAAAGGCTCTAGAAGCGGCAAGTATATGTGTTTTCTTAATGCATAAATGAACTGTGCAATCAAACAGAAATCTCTTACAGACTTTAAAAGCTCACGTCACTTTCTAAAATCTTCTGACCTTTGTAGTATGACAAAGTAACATGGAAGATTTCAAAAAACAAGTCTGTGGCTTACCTAAATAGGTGATGATATTAAAAAATCCAAAGAGAAGTAAGTTTTACAAAGATGATAAAGAGTCTGGTGTTTATAGTAATAATGTGTACCCAAAGTGAGTAGTCTATATTTGAGAGCGCTCTGTGAGACACCAGTCTTTATTATCATGGTTATCAAGTAGTTATGAAGTTATATAGTTAAAAATAAACTACCCACATCAACTGAACTATAATGGCATAATGTCTCTAAATAAAGCACATGCCTTCCATAAGAGTGACAAACCTTTTAGCACTCATAGTTCTGACTCTGGGGAAATTCCTCAGTCCTGTGCAAAGCAGGACACTGGTCACTCTCCCTCTTATTTCCTTTCTCAGCAATCAAGAGAAAGAGAGCTGTGGTAAGCTCAAAAATGTATTCCTGATTGTTAGAACTGTCCTCTTCAAATTCCACAAGAAAGTATCTGCCCTCTGGTACTCATTCTACATAGGTGTTTCCCTTTCAGGTGCAATGATCTACAAGTAAGATTTCAGCTCCAGTAGAATAAAATAAGGATTTACAAAAATATTTAGTTTGAAAGCTATGAAACGTCCCTCAAAAGTTTATCATTCAAATTGACAAGTACGAATGAAAGTTAGTTTCTAGGCACTAGACACAATCAATTAAATGAAAATCAGATTTTTTTTTCTTATTCCCATAAAATAATTTTAAAGGGATCTTAGGGGTTTATATTTTAGATGGTTTATATAACCTGGATATAAAATTAAGGATACATAAATAAGTAAAAAAAAAAAAAAGAACACTTCATAAATTAATATACCAATGAGTTAAATCCTTTTTCTCATTTAACCTCATCTTAGAAATGAAAATAGTGCTGCATTTGTTACCTTTCTACCGTTTGTTCTGGAAATACACTGATCAGTACTAAACCCTAAGTTTCATTTAAAGGAAACAATTCTTTTAAGTTTTCTCAGAAAACTGCATTTAGTAGAATTATGAGACAATTAGTCTGGTCTAGATAATGACTTAATCAATACTATATCTTATTTCATCTTATATGCAAGTTATATTCAAATTTCTACAGTTTTTTCACTGAGTCAATCATTTGGAGGCATTTTTACCACTGTGACTACTAACTCTTCATTAAACTCCTTTCTATATGCTTAAAAAAATGAAGCTGCTTATAGCAAACTATTGACTTTGTAAAATCTAGAATCGTTTGATTTATCTGAAATTTTCATGAAGAATGATTCAATTTTTATGCACTCTAATTAACTGAAAAATCTCACCACACTATGCATGATGTTTAAAAACTATAACAGAAAGTCAAAAGTATATCCTCGTCATTACCAATCATTTTAATTCACAAAGTATGAATCAGTGAACTAACATATGAATCTTTGTACACTCAGATTTCTGAAAAGACTGGAAATCCTGTTTTTCACCTCCCTAAGTCATCTACAATGTAATTAATATACAAATAATCAATCTTGTTCACTAGTACAGATAATTTTAATTCAACAACCCAGTTCACTAGCATATTTATTTTAGACACACATTGTTCACAATAAAATACCTGGTCTCACATATTCCATTTGTACAAATAGTTATGGCAACAAATATAGTTAGATTCAACAATTCCAGGGGAAAAAATTACACAGGATTCATGACTATTATTATTATCTGCATGAAGTGATCTGAACACATGCAGAAAACTATGGTACTTAATAATACTTACTTTCAGCATTGGACAAAGTGCAGGGATTACAGTCAACCAAAGCTAACTGAAAATGCTGCAAGAGAGAAAATTAATGCACTAAAAATCAGTCATATAAGATAATTTTCAGGTATATAAGCTTTAATATAATTATGAAACTATGCTATGCAAATAAAACATACTAGACAACCAACTAGCATTACTTTGAACATTTATTGCTGAGAACAAACAGACTGCTGCATTATTTTCTTTGAACAGTTGAGAGTAGAGATTTGGCATAAGAATTAACTTGATATCAACTTATCCTATGTAAATTTGTTTATATGGAAAAAAGAATCAGGTTTTTAAGTCTTCTAGTAAATAGGAAGTGTTAGTTAGTGAACACTTCAAACAGAACACATCGTTATTTTAAAAACTGAAAGTAAAAGTTCAATGGTGTTAATGGATTAAATACCACTGTGCTTATCTCAAAATAATATATACATTTTTTTTAGTTTTATTTTTTTTCCATTTATTTTTATTAGTTGAAGGCTAATTACTTTACAATATTGTAGTGGTTTTTGCCATACATTGACATGAATCAGCCATGGAATATATACATTTTTTAAAATGACTATGAGAATTATCATAAAGGGTAAAACTATTTGCCCCTACTGATTTTTCAATAATTATTATATTTAGAGTCTGTTAAAAGTATTTGAAGTATCACAAAGAATGCATCAAATAGCCACACAAAACCATCCCACATAAAGAAAACCACTGGTTTTCTAAACCTAAAGGGAGATGAGGGACTAGGGTGGGGATGGCATGACCTCATAGTTTCATTTACAGCATCCACTTGTAATAATATTGCATAAGCCTGTCCCCCAGACCAAAAAAAAAAAAAAGAAACAAAAACAAAATACATGTCAAACTCAAGGCGTAACGCTAATCTTTAAGAATACAAATCATCATCAAGAACACTGGGTGCCGGGGACTTCCCTGGTGCTCCAGTGGTTACGACTATGCTTCCAATGTAGGGGGCTCAGGAGTTATCTGTGGTCTGAGAACTCTGATCCCATAATCTGTGCAATATAGTCAAAAAAACCAATGGGGTGCGATCTGGCATCAAGTTTATCAACACTGAGCTGGCTATATAAATATAATTAGGAAAAGACAAACCAGTACTATAGTTAGTATGGAATATTTAAAAAAAAAAATTTTTTTAAAGGTGGGGCTTCCTTGGTAGCTCAGCAGGTAAAGAATCCACCTGCAATGCAGGAAACACGGGTTTGATCCCTGAGTCAGGAAGATCCCCTAGAGAACTACTGAGGGTACATGTGCAGCAACTACTGAAACCTGTGAGCCCTAGAGCCTGTGCTCTGCAACAAGAGAAGCCCTCACACTGCAACTAGAGTAGCCTCAGCTCACCGCAACTAGAGAAAAGCCCGTGCAACAGTGAAGACCCAGCACAGTCAGAAACAAATAAACAATAATAAATAAAAAAGGTTAAGTCTCTGAATTCTTCTAAAAGATATTTCCAGAAATACATATTCAAAATTTCCAAGCCTCCAAATTTTTACCATTAAAAGTAATCAAAAGCCAAAAGTACAAAACAATTTTCTAAAAATCACCATTTCTATCCACAAGCCAAATGTCTAAAGAGTTGTCTTTTTTCAACTGCTGGAAAAACTGAAAACTGATACCTATAATGACAACTTCTAGATGTAAGCCCAAAAGGAACTTAAAACTTTCTATATCAAGGGAGAGAGTCATCAGCAAGCTTTTAGTACTGTATTTCAACACAGAATCAACAAAACTGCACTTGGTCAGTCAGAACCCTCAGTTAACAAAAATAGACTAATGTCAGTTACCCAGTATTACAATGAAACAAAGATTAGAAGGCATAATTTCGTATGAACTAGTAGTTATTCACAAATGTCTGTTATATGCATGCATAATTACTGTAGCCTACATCTGCAGTACTCAATATTTAGAGGTTGTAATATTCTGAATGAGCAAGCTATTAACAAAATGACTATGACCCTTAAATATTAAATATTTAATCCATTCAACGACTACTTCAAGACCCTATAATGTCCTTAGGACAATGAAGATACTAGGGACACAATGACAATCAAAAGTGAAAAAATATTTGCCATCATTTACAGAACGGGGAAAAAAAAAAAAAATCCAACATCTGAACACTTTGAGAACTGCTTTTACTCTCCCCTGGCCTACAAAGCAGATGGTATGTCCTCAAACATCCTTTAATGTGCTACCATAGCAATAGAAAACAGACTATTTTAAAAAGTGAGTACTACGAAAGCAAAGCACATTTTATAACCAGTTGTTTTCCTCTAGATAAAAAGAGGCACAGCAGCCACACATTCAGATTGTACTACATTTCTAAGTCTAAGCTATCCTGCCAGCATTAATAAGACAGGGGCTTCTCTGGTGGCTCAGTGGTAAAGAATCCGCCTGCCAATGCAGGAGATGCAGGTTTGATCACCGGATTGGGAAAGAAGGAAATGGCAACCCACCCCATTCTTGCCTGGAAAATACCATAGACAGAGGAGCCTGGCGGGCTACAGTCCATGGGGTCGCAAAAGAAGTCAGCCAGCAACAAAACAACAACAAAAGACAGAACTTTCCTGAGTCAAAGGATGCAAACTGACCAGCCAAGAAAACACCATTTAAGATAGCAATATTTTAGTTTCACCATTCCACTGAAATCTCACAAAGAGCAAAGAGACGCATTATTCAAATCGCCCAATCTACATTTCATCTATCAATACTGAAGGTCCTGTAATGAAGTCTGGCAGAAGTAGTTCTGGACTACATAATTATTAATCGATTTTAAAATCAGCAATGAAGTCACTGATGCACCATTTCAAACCCAAAACATTATGAAATATCAAACATTTCCAAACCACAATGATACGTAAAAATTAACTCTGCAAGAGTGCACATATTCAAAAACAGGCATGAGAATGAAAAAACTTACAGAATAATTAAGTTTATCAAACTAAGTACAGCCACATAAAACCACCCCACATAACAAAAATCACTGATACACCTTTGAGTAAACTAAAGGGAGATGAGAGACTAGGTTGGGGACGGTATGACTTCATAGTTTCATTTCTAGTATCTAAACTGGATGTAAAATAGATGTATTTTTAACACATAAGTCAGCAAATAACTATCAGCTATGATAATCAGCCCCAAACCTGAAGATACCATGGTAAAATATCTAGCACCCATCCTTGCAACCAACAGAAAGAGCTAGGAAATATACCTCATACTGAAATATTGCAGTACTGAAACTGACTACTGCTGTGTGAAATAGTTACCACCCAATGAAGGCTTCTGCAGTACAAAGACTATCACAAACCTCAAGGCAGAAAGCATTCTATAGAAAACTAATTTCAAAGCAAGATTTACCTACAGCATTTTTTCCTAATGTTACTGTGATTTCCTTTTAATAGAGCCTTCTGGTGCAATTTAATACAAGGTTCAATTCATTACAATTTCTGTTGACATCATTATCACCAAAGTAACTTTTTCTTTAAAAAGCTTTGACTTGTTCAATATTTCAAAATAACTTTTCAGTACTTTGCTTTCTATAGACTAAAGAACTAGATTTTTCCCTCCAGATAGACATGAAAGTTGATATAATTAACACATAAAACACCAATTTCAAGACTTTATTTCTCTTTTAAAAGGTTTTACTTCTAGTTGTATAGTCTCTGATTATCTTACCATCTTTTCAGTTGTAGAACCCTTCAACTATGTTCCCAAACTTGAAGATAAGCAGTGAGATAACTTTTCATTATTGACAAGTTATGGCTGTATGTATAAATTATTAATTTGGAGCCATGTGTGGATTCCAGATTCAATCTCCAGATTCAACGTGTGATTCAGTGGGTTGAGGACAATACCTTATGAACCAGATAAAAACCTCTACGACTTATTCCAATGCAGAGTCAGGGTTAAAAGCCAATATTTAAAACTTGCAAATTGTGTGCTTACCCCCCAAAGCCTTTACTTCAATCTATAGAGACAAGGTACTTGTTTGTAGTCAATACTGCTATCTGTTAAAGCAAATTCTGCTTTTTAGTAGTAAAATGTTTGCAACCGGTTTTTACTCTACACCAAGCACTCCGTTATGGCTATGCGTGCGGGTGTGCTCAGCTACATCCAATTCTTTGGGACCTCATGGACTGTAGGTCGCCAGGCTCCTCTGTCCATGGGATTATACCTGTTAAGAACATTGGGGGTGGGTTGCCATTTCCCCCTCCAGAGGATCTTCCCAACACAGGGATCAAACCCGCATCTCCTGCAGCTCCTGCATTGTTAGATTCTTTAGCACTGAGTCAGCATCTGCTCAACTGAATAAAAGGCTCACTGAAATTAATGTCCTAATAAAAGTTTAAAAGACAATTCCATAGCAGAGTCCAAAAGATATAGATGAGGGAAGAATAGAGATCCTTCAAGCTGAGGAAACAATGTCTGTTTACACAGCGTTTATGAAACAGGGTTTTATGAACCATTTAAGTGGGAGAATGGAAGGTTTGTCAGGTACTCTTATAGGTCAAAGGCAAATTATTTTTTCTTTTTTTACAGATTGCCAGAATTATGAAAGTATGAATTAAAAAACCAACAAATTTCATTTCTAAAACTAGGGGAAATGCCTTAGAATTTGATGGTAATTACTTTAGGGATTAGGTCTCTGAAAATAAGATACTGTTCTAAAACTGCTAAGTTTCGGTAGCATTTGTGAGCCATGATACCTGGCCAAGTTGATCTGACTGAGATTCCCTCCAAGTTCCCAAACTCAGTTCTTCCATTCTCTTTATAATTCAAGATTATTACAACAGTTTCAAGGAGGAACTCTACTGCACCAATGACTAATAGCTAATGAATCCTAGCAATCGTCACTCCTTCTTTCAAGTTTATCAATATGGTCTCTTCCGAAACTGTCTTTCACACACACACACACACACACACACACAAAACAGTAAGGCAAAAGACATTCTATACTGAAGATGTTCAAAATCTAACTTCCAGCCCTTCTTTTTGGTTCCAAACTTCTGTCTATACCAACATCTGGTATCCCTCAGGTACTTCCAACTCAATATATTCCCAAATGACCCATTTCCATTTGGAGGCTTTTCATTTCCCAAACTCCAAACCTGCTGCTTTCTTTATCCCCTACTTTATTAACAGAAAAGCAAGTCAAGTCACTAAATGGGGACTCGCTACCCACACTGAAGTTGTCAGCAAATTAACTCCTTAAGATTCCTTAAGATCTCTAGGATGTGTTACCTTTTATCCATCCATCCATGCATCCATCCTGAGAACCAATTTATTCTACAGATCTTGCTCACCTTTCTTCCTGTAACTGTGTCCGACCTAGTTCTCAAATTTCTTTTTATCACATTTTATAAAAGTACAGGTACGCAACTGATTAGAAACTTTAAAACACTGGTTCTAGTGTATGTCAAATCTATGTACAGAATCAGAATATATACTGACTGAATTTTCAAGTTCTTTAAATCTAGCATACCATCTGTGTTCATATCAAAATAAGACTAACATGCACACAGATAACAAAGCTAACATGACATATATTTTATAAAGGGGATAATGTTACAATTTGCATTGTAAAATGTTGTTTAGAAACATAAGCTTAAAAAAATCATGACACTGGATACACTGAATGTTTCATAAAGCTGCATTTGAAGATCAAACATTATAACCACAAATTTAAGTAGTCATCCGTAAACACCAAAAAGTGCTTTTTGACTAGAAATGACTTCTTGAAGTTAAAATATATTTGAGGAGAGAAACCTGACACAGGAAACCTGTGCTTATCCCAACTGTTCAGTATCAAGAAAGGATGGTTACTGAACATCTATGAGCAGTCACGTCCTTTTCAAAAATGTATTTGAGGAACTGAAGTTCTTCTGCTATTTATACTACTTTGCACTTACAGGTATGTAATAGAACTCAGGGCAGAAATAAATATCAAAAGGAAAAATAGAACTGGGCAGGCAGATTGAAGTGGAGAAAGCATTAGTGGATAGATAAACCAATGAGCAGATCACCTCATACCAGATAATACACAAAAGTGCTAAAGTGCTAGGTCACTTTCAGTTGTGTCTGACTCTTTGCTACCCCATGGACTGTAGCCCACCAGGCTCCTCTGTCCATGGGATTCTCTAGGCAAGAACACTGGAGTGGGTTGCCATTTCCTTCTCCAGGGGGTCTTCCTGACCCAGGGATAGAACCCATTGTCTCTTATGTCTCCTGCACTGGCAGGCGGATTCTTTATCACTAGCTGGAAAGCCCCAGATAATACATAGAAAAGATTAAAAGGTAAAGTATAAGTTGATGAACAGTAGAAAAACGAAACAGCAAGGAAAAGATTTCTGTCCACAAATGAGGAAAAATGGACAGAAGACAAAGAGCAGTGACCATTCTCTGCCAAGACAGTGACATTATACTCAGGAGAAACCAAATTCCACTGCCAAAGTGGGAATTGGGGTGGTTGAAAGGTACAAACGTGAAACTAGCAGATAACTAGATTACAGTATAGAGATTACTGTATCAATGATACTGTACTATAAACTTCGAAGCTGCTAAGAGACTAGATCTTAATTGTTCTCACATACAAAAAAAAGATAATTAAAAAAAACAAACAAACCAAAAAAAAGATAATTATCTGGCATGACAGAGATGTTGTTAGGAAATGCTATGGTGATGATAATGTACCAAATCAACACATTGTACAAATTAAACTTACTCAAAGTTGCATGCCAGTTTTATCTCAATAAAAAATCTAAAAATTTTAAAAGTCTAAAATTTTCAAACTGCCAATTAGAAGAGTTAAGTTATTGAGCAACTGAAGGAAGCAGGCCAGGAGTGGGTATAGAGAAATAATAGCAACTTTTATTATCTTTAGACAACTGAATGAATAAAAATATGCAGTTAAAGCTTCAACAGAAAACACTACAGATATATCTTAGAAACTTAAGGCCTGATTAAAATTAATTTAATAGCTGGTATTCAAATTCTCAGCAAATGTTTTTATAATACATAGTTCATAGTATCAATTAAATGAAGGAAATGATCTATATGAATAAAATAGTAAAAGATAGGAGGTATTTCACAGATTCCAAAAGTGGTTTCTAAAAGGAAATACATATCATCATGCCTTTACTTATTCTTTCTGCCTTAATTTCTTGGAATAAGAAAATATAACAACAAAATTCCTGAGTCTAAAGTATGATATCAAATCAGATACCTGGAAATGAAGCAGTTTCTGGAGAAGAGTGTTTTTTTAAAAAAATTGTAAAATGCTATTTCACTCAGAAGTTTCATGTGAGGTATAATAATAGAAGGGAGACAGCAGAATGAACTGGCAAACAGGGGGCATCTAGAGAAAACTGCACTGTCAGTTCGTGTAGAAGATGACAAATACGATCAGCCTCATCTTTTCTCCCCAATGTTTCCAGCCAATGTTACGAGAGGCATTTTGTCATTTTATCGCCTCTTTCATTTAAGCTATCCATTCAAGAAACACTAAGCACCTGATATAATGCCAAGCTAACACACAAGTCTCATTCGAGTTCAACCCATTTCCTTTGAATCATCTCTTGTAATTCTCATCTTCTTAATTCCTTCATATTACTCCCTTCAATCAGCACTTATCATCTTCAAATATCAAATTATAAGGGGACTTACACTGGTATCCCGGTCAACTATCCACAAGTTCCCATAAAAAAAGACACCTTCTTTATCTACCTTTAAAGAAAATTGAATGCTGCCATTATTTCAGGGGAACTTAAATATCTAAATATCAGGGAGAATTTTTATATGATCTTCATTAAATTAAAATAGATGCATTAACTGACCAAAGAATATGGGTGATGTTACATCCTATTTTGCATTTATCAGCTCCATATGAAGGAAATAATTTTAATAGTCTGCCAAGATGTAAAAATTAGAAGCATCATATAAAACTACTTGTCAAAACTGGCATGCTTTTCTGAAGCAACAACAGCACACTGCCTCAAATACATAACAAATGTAAGCGATTATCCTTAATATCATTAAAAAGTAATGAAATAAAATCCTGAATTAATTATATAGAGGTAAATAGGCAACTAATCCCACCTGAGGGTGTATTACATGAAGCAGAAAAGAAAAGCCACACAGTATCATGTAGAAATGTCACCCTGAAAAGGACTCTGGTTCAGATAATACTAAACTAGTTAATAAACTAAGAATAGGTACCTCCATCACTCAACTAAACATGTGAAATCTTTACTGGCCAATTTAATGGAAAAATAACACCACTAGTTGAAAAGTAACTTGGGCATTAACTTCATTATTTCTGAGGGTGGGCAGTATGACAAAAATACAAGTATTAAAATCTAGGACAAGATAATGGATTTCATACAAACAATATCTAATACTGGCCCCAAATCAGAGTTTTAGATATGGTAAAACTGAGAACTAAAAAAGAAGGGCTGAAAAAACTTATTTGTCAGAGACATTGATATATATATTGTTTAATCTTTGTAACAATCTTGTGAAGTAGGTAGTTCTACAGACAGAAAGGGGTTTCCCTAGTGGCTCAGTCAGTAAAATCCCCTGGAGAAGGAAATGGCAACCCACTCCAGTATTCTTGCCTGGAGAATCCCATGGACAGAGGAGCCCGGCGGGCTACAGTCTACGGGGTCGCAAGAGTCAGACACAACTGAGCGACTAAGCATACACACACGGACAGAAAGTGGATCAGAAAAGTCAGGCTTCTTGCCCAAAGTCACACAATTAGTTTAGTGGCAGGGTCAAATTTTAAAACCAAATTTGCTTTCTCTGAGAGCTATTACATGGTACCAAAACAGAATGAATCTGTTTCAGAAGTACATTTTGGAGAAAAGTTATTACCAGAGATAGAAATAAAACAGGAGGCTCTGGAATGCATTTCATGTGTGGGTGAAAAGCAGGAATCTATTATGAAAATAAACTGCATTTTATTTAAATATTTTACCATCTAAAACATACTGTATATGTTGTATCTCTATCCCTGAGAGGGAAAGAAAATGAGGCAGAAAAGACTGGATCTGTAATGGACAGATTGTATGCACTACTCCCATATCAAAACACTCTTTTTACCCACCCCTCACTCTTCTATTCGATAGGAAAAGCATACTTAGGAAATTGAGCTCTGCTCAAAAACAGGACATAACTGATCCAAAGAATAGAACAGAATAACCAATCTTTGATAAGGAATCACTGAGAATGGCTATGTGGTCTAATTCTGGCCAATGAGATGCAAAGTGTTCTTGAAATGATCAATAAGTAAGGATCTTTGTCCTCTACAACACGATAAATCAGGTATTTACTGAGTACTTACTATATACGCCAGCACTATAGTAAGCACCTATACCGTTACTATATAATGCTTTTCTTTATGAAACATGAAAAAGAAATCATTTCACTTTGATCACACCTGGAAACCAACGTGGAGCCAACATAAAACAAACACTGGATCAGTTGTTATCAACCAATCCTAAAGGCTGGACTTTACATTACTGAGGTACATTTTTTGTTGTCATTTTAACCAGCTTCAGGTGGGCGTTTTCTGAGGTTGCAACCCAAAGCATCTATACCAACACACTGTGCTAGGTAGGAAACAACTTCCTGGAGTAGAAAAGTGACCAGAGGCTCCATATCCATCCATATGAAGGTGAAGTACTAGACAGGCCACTGGAGGAAACTTGGAGGCTACCTACGGGGAATGAGGCATATCATTCCTTCTGATTCCTACCTTCACTTATACTAAATGCTAAGCACTTACAGTAATATACTGAAATATGACATCTTCAACTACAAATGTTGCCTAAAATTCTCTTACAAACAGACAAGGAATAATGGAGAGAGAAGCCTTAAAAAGCCAATGTCAAGATGAGATAAAAATTAAATGAAACCTTCTCATTTCATTGAAGAAAAATATCAAGGACCCCTGAAATTCTTTTCTATGTTCATAAAAATGAAACAAACATCAGAATGGTATCAAGTATTTTAAATAAATGGAAGAAAGGCCCCAAACAAGAAGACTACACTTATTAAGGCAATCTTGCAAAAATCGCTATGACTTGCAAGTTTGTTAGCCTTTAAATATACCTGAACAAATGAAAAGTTGTATACAGGAAGGTTTCTGTTGAACATGAGTAAGCAAGAACACTTTGAATAAGTCATGGAACACTGCCCAACAGTTTCCCCTGATTAAAGGAGATTTTAAATATTGCCACCTTCATGCAAAGAGAGCTTTGCATCCATAAAATTGTTTAAGTTACCACTATACTGATATTCAGAGACAGCCACATACCATAATTTGGGACATATCTGATTACTTTTTCCACTCAAATATATTTTCTAAGCAACATTTATCAAACTGCTACCAAAAACACTTCTGCTACACACAGTATACATACTGTGACAGTTCTGTAAAAAACTCGAGTAAGTTGATTTTGTATTATAAGTCATTTAAATAATCTGGTTTGCTAGTATACGCTGCGACGGTCCAACAGGAAATCAAAATATGCAAGGTAGAATATCTGAACTAGTTTTCCATTTCAAGTCCACTCATATGCCAAAATACAGTTTGAGACAGGCTGCTCTAAGCTTGAGGAAAACTGATTAACTTCTCCACATTACTTACATTTGCCCTAAGGCCTATTCCTCAAAGTGTACTCAACTTTGACAATTGTGTGATCTGAATACTTTCACAATCTACTTACTTTCATGTTTTGTGGTGTATACCTCTCTTTCATACCAACAGCACTGTTCAGTATAAACTCATGAAAGACAGAAATGGTATTTGTGATAGTGTCTACTTTACAACTCTAGGGCAATTAGGCATTCCTAAATCATTTTTTAAAATTTCAGTAGTACCTTATTAGTGAAATCAAATTACAACCTACTGTAAAGCATTATCTTTATCTGCCTCCTAACCCTTCAGAATGAAGAAAGCATAAATGGAGATATTTAGAACATGGCAACCATTATAGTCATAAACTCACAAAAAATTAAGCTTTTCCTAGAACTTCTAATCCTTTCAAAAATCAAGCCTTTTGTCAAGCAAGGAAGCACTATTTTCATGAAAAGCCTGGTAATACCTAAAGTTATGGCATAAATAGCACAGGAAACTCAATGAAAAACTTGAGAAATGTTAAAATCTATAGAAAGTAAAATATTTAAGCAACGATGTGCTATTTTGCCCAACAATGTTTATACTCACAAACTAGCAGTTGAAATGACTACCAAAGAACACACTTTTTTTTTATAATTTAAGATATGAGACATGCTCTGTTGGTAGAGGTGGAGTCACACCTAGTGAAATCCATGCAAGTAAATGGTCAAAGATGGGGTCACAGATACAGAATCACTGAGCAGCTGTTTCTGACCCATCACAAACAGTGGAGTGATTCAGATGTTCAAATGGAGGTTGAAACCTTTACCCTTTCCTGATGATGGACCACAATTCAAACTTTAAAAAGAAAAAAAAGTTTACTAATATAATTACCTGCTTATGTCTTAGCATCATAACTACTTTGTACTCTGAAACCCAAACATATGCATCTTCCAGTTCATAGCTGATAAAAGCTCTTTCATCTAAATTTTCAAATTTTCTTTTCAAGTACCAATACAAATTCCAACATTTCTCAATGTTCTAATATTTGACAACCCCCCTCAAAAGCACAAAAAATGAAACACTGTATCTTTGATAAAACCCAACAACCTACCTTTAAACTAGACTCATAGTCTGTGTTCACTTTGAACATAAGCCCAAGCCGTAAATGAATTTCCTTGGCTCGACAAAAGCTGGGATCAACATAAAGCACCTCCTGAAATGCTTTAATTGCCCTGAAAGAACATAGACAAAAGATATCTTTACTTTTTAACAATTACATGAATTTTTGCATGGTAGCACAGTAAAATTTCTGTTTTACGCAATTCTGTTTTACACGAAATGCCAGTTTTATAAAAATGATGTCAATGGATAGCATAAAAAAAAAAAGACTGGGAAGGGGTTTCTTGAGTTTTTATGTAAGTGAAAGTGTGTAATATAAAAAGAGAAAAGGAAGATGAGTTGAATTAATTCTTAATTATTCAAATAATATTTTATGGCTTAATAAAATTCTCAGTGTTAATAACTGATTTCACTGTTTCTGGAATTTCCTAAAGGAGAGAGGATAGAGCAGGTGGATAGTTTTGTTTTTGAGGGAGATTGATCCTGTTTCTAATCTATTCCATAAAATGAAGTCTTCTTTTTTAAAACTTTTTATTTCTTTCATATGTAGGTTTGCAATCCATATGTACCTTATTTTTTATATAATGTTTTCTCTTTCTATACAGATATTCGATAGCCCCTACATCATACATAGAAAAGACCATCCTTACCACAGCTCTACAGAGCCACATTGCTCTAAATCAAATGTCCACATTAAACATCTTGATCTGTTTCTGGGCTCTCTATTCTGTCACTTGATGTGTTTTTAATACAAATTCACATTTTATCATAAAAAGTCTTAATGACCAGTAGAACTTATACAAGAATGAAGGAACACTTTTCACTGAATACATTTTTATATCATTTGATCACATGAATGTTACTATGCACTTAAAAATAAAATTAAAATTTTGACAAAGAAAAATGTCTCATTTGAATTTTGAAAATTATAGTATCAGATATACAGTATTTTAGGCATCATTGTATAGCTCTCTACATGATTTAAGGCTTATCTCAAGTACAGGCTAATAAATTCTTTGCAAAGCTTTTTATCAACTATACATTGCTTTTATTTAATCTTAAAGGAGGCTACCTGGAATGTTAGATAATTCCAAAATAAAAGTCAATCTTTTATATAAAACTTCAAAATATCATAAAATAGAGCAAAACAATATGCCCTATGTCTTTAAGCAACTTTATTTTGACTTGTGTACTATCTATCCCACCTCCAGAAAAACTGTGTATTTATTATAATATTAAGAGTTCTAAACAGTAATATTTATTGTGAGGAGTGGGGGCAACAGGTCTGGTATCAGATACCTTTACATCTGGTTAAATAATTTCTTCCTGAAAAGGAGTTCAGCATCTCTGTGTTACATGGCATTTCAAATGGGTTGGGTTATTTATGTATTTTGCTATCTAGTGTGTACAGACAGAAGAGGGGAGTCAAAGACATGGTAAGAAAGAATTCATGTAAAATTTCGAAGAAAATTACCTTTCTTATTCAAAGGTTGCTTCCTGCTCCTCTCAATCAGACTTCAAGACACTCATCTGCATACTGCTAAGGTCTCTGTACTTTTCTCAAACCTTTCTAATAAGAGGAGGTGCAGCTTCAGCCTCTGTATTCTCTTGGTCATGTCTAGAGGCACCATTTTCTAATAGAATAGATTGTATGCTCAAGCAAGTGCATGTGTGTGTATGCGTGTGCCTGTGAGAGAGTGTGTGTATGTTGGGGGAGGGGCATAAAAAGGTTAGAAAGAGAATAACTGCAGCAGTAAATGATACCAATTAAAAGGTAAGATGTGACTGGGAACAGGAATTCAGGGGCTTTTGGAAGCTTCTAGGGTGATAGTAGAAGCTTCTGGGTTGGGAAGATCCGCTGGAGAAGGGATAGGCTACCCACTTCAGTATTCTTGGGCTTCCCGTGTGGCTCAGCTGGTAAAGAATTCACCTGCAATGCAGTAGAGACCTGGGTTCGATCCCTGGGTTGGGAAGATCCCCTGGAGAAGGGAAAGGCTACCCACTCCAGTATTCTGGCCTGGAGAATTCCATGGAGGTCACAAACAGTCAGACACTGAGCAACTTTCACTTCAGGGCAATAGTAATTTTTTATTTCTCAACCCAAGTGACAGTTCTGTTTATTTTATAAATAACATGTAAAGATGTAGAGTTAAATGTGTGCAACTTTAAGCATATTTTATAATAATAAGTGCTTCATAAAGCCCTAATTAACCTTACCTTATGATATGGGTCAGAGAACTCCTATGGAATGGGTCAGAACTAACCAATGTGCACACATGCTAATTAAAAATCCAGGCAGGAAAGAATGGATCAATGCATATATATATATACACACACACATTGTACAGCTGAAACTGACACAACCTTATAAACTATATTCCAATAAAAATTCAAAAAAACAAAACAAACAAAAACACCCCACTCCACCCCCCAAAAAACCGAGGTAGGTCTGAGACATATACATGAAAGAAAGAGAATGGAAATGGAAGGCAGCAAAGGATAGAAAGATTAAAGGAGAAAAAGAAGATAGGAAGAAAAACAGTCCAGGAAAAGGATGTATGCAAAAGGGAAGAATGAAAACACAAAGCATCAACAGCAATCCTTCAGGAAAAATATTTCCTACTCTGTCTCAGTTTCTATTTCCACCCTTTGCCCAACCTTTGATAAATGTGTTTTATTTCATAGGTGCCTTTATTTCTTAGTTTGAAATGTTACACAACTACAAAGAAATGTAGGTTTATTTTAACAAGTTCTCTATATAGGTTAACATACTGGGATTAAAAAAAAAAAAAAAATAACCTATCAGCAAAACCACATGTTCCAATACACTTGTCGGGGCTACACCTTACTGCTCTTTAAGGACTATTACAAGTGCCTATGACAAGGTTGAACAATATATATCTATTTGTCAAGTTCTCCAGGTTGTTTCAAAGTTTCCCTCAAATTCAATACTTGCAGACTCAGTCTTCAATATCTCCTTAGTAGATAACTGAAACAGACTCCTTAAAGACTCCCCTTGCTCTGCTCTGGCTTGCCTGTGCTTCCTTAAATATGTGGCTCCTATGACTGCCTACTAATAATCATGATACTCAAGTCAAATCTCCAGATAGCATTTAAGGTCTGTGAGCAGTTACACCCATTCCCAGTCATGCCCTGACACTGCTCCTCTTCACCTGTGAGCTGGCACATCTCAGGAACTCTTTCACGCAAATATCAGCCCTCTTGCTTTCACTGCTTCTCCTGAGGATAGTCTCCTGACCTGAAATATTTTCATTCTTCTGCTTCACTCTAAACCCAATATTACCTTTAAGACTCACCACCCAAACTCAATACCTTTTTTTTTTGCTTAGTGTTAACCAGCAGTTAGAGCCACTCTATAATCAAATCATTTTATTCTCTACTTACCAGAGTGCTATCTCCAGTTTTTACAAGTGGTCTATTCCTTGAGGTCTACATTCCTATTTTCAAATACTCCAGACATTACAGGAAAATGTCTAGTATCTGTTTACTGGTGTCATCACTTTCATAGTTAGCAAACTGGACTTCTTTTTGAGGGTGTGGGAAGGGACACTCCACAGTCTCTTTACTGATCAGAGTTCCCCTGAGCTAACAAAATAGATCTAAGTTCATTTTCATTTCCTTCTCTAAACTTTCCCCATCTTTCTCTCCTATGTGTTGCTTCCACCCCTTGGGGGTGAGAGAACAAACAGAAAAAAGAATGTGTTTTTGTGTTAGGAGGGGGAGAGTGCTGTGTGGAGAAAATAGGTACAACTCAGATTATTCTAATTTTGGCCATCATTTTAATACACTCGTATCTCACTCACCAAACCATATGCAGCCAGAACATGGTCTCTGTAGTGCAAGTGAGACTAAACCACCAACACATACAAACTCTGCTGACATCAGTATTTTGATCAACAGACAATTTCAGAACATGAGAAATGGCTACTTAAAACCATAGAATACTGTTAATGATATAATGCTTAGAAAGGCTTACAATTTTCAAATATTAAAGCATAATCTCTACTAAAATAAAAGTGCATATTACTATGCATAACTATCCATGCATTTTTTTCCTTAAAATCTAAAAACGTTTTTTTAATCACCGTAATTATACCTACAGATTTTCAGTTTAAAATTTTACATTTAATGTTAGACGGTGCTAACAATTTTCAAAAGGAAATTATAAAAAACTAAAACCTGGTAGAACTTTTATTTTTTTTTCATTTATTTTTATTAGTTGGAGGCTAATTACTTTACGATATAAAAATAAAAGTTCTACCACAAAAAAAAAATTAAAAAAAAAACAACAACAAACAAAATCCAACTTAAAAAAAAACTAAAACCTGAATAGCACTACCTACAAAAAACACACACGTTGACTATATTTTAAAGCAATGTTCATTTTTAATAAGGTTTCTAGAAAGTCATTTTTTAAAAAGCCTCCTTTAGAACTTTACCAAACTATAGAAAAATAATGATATTAAGTAAACATCCTGGCACAGTTTGAGCACATTTAAAGAGACAAAATAAAACTTTAAGTTCTCTGGAGCTAATAAATGTTGAGTCCAGAGATTTCCCTCAGGCATATCTGACGGGATAAAGAAAGTAATTTCACAAGTTTTCATACTAATAAAAGAGAGAATACTTTAGTTCTAAATCAGTAATAACACATACACAAAACAAATAAATACTTCCATACACACACACACACTTACGAAATTTAGACGTTCCTTCTAAATGAGACAAATAGTAAGATTTGATGAAGAACTCAAAGAGACAGGTAAGATATTTAAAGGTAGAGGTAGAGAGGGAAAGAGAAGGCAGACCAAACAAAGTAAATGGCATAAAACAAGTTACATGGGTAAAAAATGCTCAAGAAATTTTCAACAAAATGTTAATATAGTAGTGACTCACACAAAGAATATATTTAGGGGAACAATAAGGGTAGAAAGATCATTTGAGGTTGAAACAGAGAGGATCTTAAATGTGAAGCTAAGTTAGAAGTATCATACATTGGTTTATTCACATTGACATTTGCTAATGTATTACCTCTTGGGTCTTTTGCCCTCTTCAGCCAACTTCATTTCATCACTGCAGACAGTGGGATTTTTTTCTCCTCTCCATTGTAAAGTTTATGTTTTTATTCATAATTTCCCTGAGGCTTAATCAGTCCAAACCCTTCCAAATTCTCTCTGGCAATCTATGTGTCACTGGTAAGCATCATTTTACCAAAACTACCTTATTTATCTGCTAGTTTTTTTCCAAAACAGAAGCAAACAGAATAAATTCAACATACGTTAACATCAACTGCTTTATTTTAATAGTAGTATACTTAAACTCTGGTCTAAGAGAATTAGTTTGCATGATGATAGCTCAGAAAACATATATTAAATATAAAGTTTTTGCCAGACTCCATGTTAAACAAGCTTCAAGGTCAACAGTGGTTATCTCGACTACATTAGGTTTATGTTTATGTTTGCACTCAAAGCAGTGACTTTACAAGGCAAGCAAAGATTACTATACCCTTAAGAACACTTGGTAACTGGTACAAATAATTGGTACACTTGTAATTGAAAATGAGTCCTGGAGAAAATTCACTTGTAACGTGTTAACATCTCTGGTCTTTTTGAACTCACCTCCATCTCATTACCCTACTCCTTGCTGATGTCAACATAATAATAATCACTACATCTCCTTACCAGGCCTTATCAATCAGATTTGGGAAGCTAGTTTCCAAAATCCTCTGCCTCTGGCAAAGAATTATTTAGCTGTTAAATCTGCTACCATAAGATCATTCTGATATTGATCAGTGGGGATACAAAAGGTTACAAGCTAAAGAAAAAGGAATGGTCGGATTTTCAAAGGGGTATATTCAGAAATATGGCTACAAGTTATAATAATTTACTACTGTACATGGTTCAATTTTTTTCACTCAAAGATATAAGTTTCTTATTATAAAGGCAAGGAAAAGCTCAGTTCAAGGTGACCTTAGCAATTTGCCACCCTCATGAAGTGAAGACATGGGCATGAACATGGAAAGGAACAGCTTTATAGATGCTGGTTCTAGGTCTCTGCTGCATGTATTTTACTTCGGGCTTCTATGTCTTCCTTCCTTCTTCTGGATATATAATTTTTAAGTCTGGTCACAAGTTATTATGTATGATAATAGTAAAATTAAATAGTTATGATAAATCTACTGAGAATTTAACAGTTGCTCTGTTTCTGACACTGGGCTCCTCAAATTGAAAGTAGAAAAACTCACCAAGTTACTGAATTGACTCAAGAGGCTAACATCAACTCAAAAAAACAGGGGTGGGGGGGTGGTGCTCAAATTAATAGGGCAACAAACAAGACAGATTAACAAGATAAAACCCATAGTTGATAAAATTGCTCTTAGTAATTTATTAGGTCACTATCACCAACTCCAACATACATGTTGGTTGCATGCTTTCTTCTCAAATACTTAATCTAATTAAATACCAAGAGACACCATTTCCAAATATTAAACTCTACTTGAATTATAAATGTTCCAGAGCTAGACCATTCTGAGCTAACAATACAAAAAAAGGCATGCCATACCTTTCTCTGCAAATATTTTTTCAACAAATCCCAAAGAACGTAAGTGTGTGGGGGGTGGGGGGGTGGGGGTGGGGGCTGCTCCCAGAAATTAATAGCTACCTATAAATAAAACAAAAAAATCCCCACACAAATTTAGTCTTAACCTAGAAGTTCCTATCCATTAAGGCTATACTCTAAAACTCTCACCAAGCACCTACTCCAAGCTTTCTAATTTTGTGGCTGTTCAAGTAATAATGAGGTAAGTGAAAGCAAAATTGGGGGCAGTTTGTGAAAGAACATTTGATCAGGAAAACAGAAAATATACATCCATAATGGATTAAGAGAGAGTGTGAATGACTTCCTTGGTGGTCTAGTGGTTAAGAATTCACCTTGCAACACAGGAGATGCACGTTCGATCCCTGGTCCACGGGGAAAGATCCCACATCCCCTGGAGCAGCTAAGCCCTCACACCACAACTACTGAGCACATGTGCCACAAGTAGAGAGCCTGTGTGCTACAACTAAGCCTCGAGCAGACAAAATAAATAAATAAATAGATATTTTTAAAAAGAGAGAGAAGGTATGAGATATATCATTTTAGGGAGCAGCTAGAGCTGAAACTTAAGACATGAGAAAATGGTAGCCAGGACATGATCAACAAAACAGAAGACACTTGGTAATTCAGAGATTGTATGATTCTTGTATCATTTCATTAAGGCAACTGAAGGACACAGAAATCATATGTAGATAAAGAATCAAAAGATACAGTTTTCCACACTACAAGCCCCCTAACCTGACATGGTTACACACTTTTTAATGCAATCCAATTTTGAACTGATGATGGCTTCACCTCACTATTGATTTTATGCTTTTATCTGTGATCTACAGAGAGTTCACAAGTTATCACAGGTAGGTGAAAACTAACTCGTGTGAGGTATACCTGTCCATTTCTAAAAGTGTAGCGTTCCTTGCCTTGAGTTTCACCTAAATTATTTCTGGCTGGCCATAAAGATTGTACAAATGCATCCAGAATAACGATTAAAAATAATGACCTATCAATCTTCAAACTTGCGGACAGACTATAATAGACAAAATAATTAGAGTGGGAAATCTGAGCATAAGCTTGCTTCTGCAACCCAATTACATAATACTGAGTTACACACACACACACACCCTCTTGTTTTCTTCATCTATAAAATTAAGGGAGAAAACTAATTAACCTCTAAGGCCACTTCGGGTTCTAAAAGTTTACAACTGTGAATTCTATAAATAGGATCTTCAAGAACCTAAGAGATTTTAAAACATTCCTACTCTACTCTTGATGATACATGATACACTGCGTACATAGTTAGGAGGCTTAAATTTCAGATTGTTCTACAACAATGCATAATTTAAAAGAAAAATATTACAAAACTTCTTTATAAAGACCAATTATAGCTTTGTAAAGTTTACCATGAAAATGAATGATTTGAACGATTCTAATACTCTATCCACACAGGTGATCTCTAACCGTGCAGTGCTTCCATTGATGATCAAAAATCAACAGGACCAAAACCAAAGACGAAAGAAAAGGCATCTGGGAAAAGTCATTCATGTCTGAAGTTTCCTCTTTAGAGCAATCGTATCACATCATTGCCAATGCACATTTAAAAGCTCTGTAATAAATATCCACGGTGCCCATCAGGTATATGACAGGGTTATAACCTTTGGTAAAAACGTTCCTCTGAACTTTCTCAGCACTCACTCAAGCTTAAAATTATGGAGACTAGAAAGGACTCTGACAAAGTTGACTACAATTCAAAAAAAAAAGTCTACATAGGGCTTTACAGTTTACAAAACGTACATTATCTCATTTGATCATCAAAACTCTATTAGAGTAGAAAAGGCAATTAATTGCAATGTACCTAAAACACACACACATGAGCAAACAGATCAAACTAAAAGTGCTGAGAACAGAATACCAATCTATCAACTATGTTATTTCCACTAGAGAATGCTACTGTCTTGTCTGGTAAACAGAAAAACAACAAGGGGGCAAAGGCCATAGTAACAGGGTCCTATATACTTTATCATTTATAAAATCTTACATATTTCTATCATATTTAATGTCTGACTCTGAAGATGGTATCATTATTACTACTTTACAGAAGAGAGAATTGAGAGTTTAAAATTTAGTCCATAGTGTACTAGTGTGTGTGCATGTGCGTGTGTGTTTTGGTGAAAGAGGAAGGGAAGGAGCAGTCAATATGTCTAAAAGTCTGAAAAGCAGATACTTGTCATCATACATCACTTACCCACAAACCTTGAGAACAGAGAGCACAGTCATTTCCTGGTTCAAATAACCTGGGGACCACCAGGTATAATAAAGGTAACAGGAATCCCAAAAGCTTTCTAACCTAAGTCTTCTTTATACCAGATTCTTTTAGGAACATATTCATTTTTAATAATCTAAGGTGGGTTAGTATCTCTAAAGGAACAAAGTAATAATTTCAAGAGATTATTGGAAAGTATAGGCTTATTGATATTAAAATATTTTGTATTTATTACACATACATACACACACAAACAGAAAAATGCAAACAAAAGCTATATACTGGAAACAACTGGAGTTACTAGTTTTACATCAACTTACCACTGAAATGCATTGTAATGGAAGTAGACCAAACCAAGACCATATAAAAAGGCAGCATTCTGAAAAGAAAGGGAAAAAAGAGACTTTTAAGAAAAGCATTTATGTCTAATACATATGTTATTATAAAACATAGTATCCACAATGTTTTAAGTTATTAACACTCTATCCTGCATTACAATATATTTATAATATCTCTTTAAAACACCAAAATAGCTTAAGAGTCAACAGATGGCACAGAATCCAATCAACTTGGACAGATCCTGTGGTTTCTTTTCAATCAAACTTGTCCTAAAGTAAAAACTCTGTCAGCAACATACAGATGGCCAATGGACATATGAAAAAATGCTCAACATCACTAATTATTTGAGAAATGCAAATCAAAACTACAATTAGGTATCACCTCACACCAGTCAGAATGCTGCTGCTGCTAAGGTGCTTCAGTTGTTGCCGACTCTGTGCGACCCCATAGACGGCAGCCCACCAGGTCCTCTGTCTCTGGGATTCTCCAGGCAAGAACACTGGAGTGGGTTGCCATGTCCTTCTCCAATGCATGAAAGTGAAAAGTGAAAGTGAAGTCACTCAGTCGTGTCCAACTCTTCAAGACCCCATGGACTGTAGCCTACCAGGTTCCTCGTCCATGGGATTTTCCAGGCAAGAGTACTGGACCAGTCAGAATGGCCATCATTAAAAAGTCTATAAATAACAAATGCTGGAGAGGGGGTGGAGAGATGGGAACCCTCCTACACTTCTGGTGGGAGTGCAAGTTGTTGCAGCCACTATGAAAAACAGTGGATGCCCTCAGGAAACTAAAAGTACAATTACCACATGATCCTGCTATCTCACTCCTGAGCATATGTATCTGGACAAAACTGTAATTCAAAAAGATACGTAATTCAAAAAGATGCTCACAGGAGCACTACTCACAATAGCCAAGAGAGGTAGACAACCTAAACGCTCATGGACAGATGAGTGGATAAAGAAGATGCAGTACTATATACAATGGAATACTACTTAACCATAAAAATAATTTCATTTGTAGCAATATGAATGCAACTAGAGATTATCATACTAAGTGAAGTCAAATCAGAAAGACTAAGATCATTAAATCACTTATAATGTGGAACCTAAAACATGACACAAATGAACCTATGATACAGAAACAGAGAACAGACTTGTGATAGCCAACAGTGGGGGCAGATGGACTGGAAGTGTGGAGTTAGTAGATACAAACAATTACATCCAGAATGGATGGACAGTAAGATCCTACTGTATAGCACAGGAACTATATTCAACCATATTCAAAGTCCTGGGATAAACCATAATAGGAGATATTAAAAAGAATGTATATATATGTACAACTGAGTCACTTTGCTATACAGGAAAAATTAACATAACATTGTAATTCAACTATACTTCAATTAAAAAAAAAATCTTTCGGCAGAATTCCATAGACAAATTGAAAAGAAAAATCTGTTTTTCAGGAATAAGAAAATGCTTGAACTATGCTATCTTATTCTCTCTTGCTTGTATCTATGTACTCTTTCTCTGGTTCTTTCTGACTGGATTTAATTCTATGTTCAGTGTTGCCAGGAAGGTAGTTAGAATTCAAAGTAAATGCACAATATAAACCTATAACCTATAATTTTAGTATTAACAAAAAATTTTAGTATTAACAAAAAACCCACATGCTAAAATGACAGTCACTTACATTTGCAGCTATAAACATCAGTGATTCCTTTTGCATGCACTACAAAACAGAGATGCTTATCCAGACTCAATACAACCTCCAGCCCCCATATAGGAAACTAGATAGCTACTCTTTTTTTCAAAAGGGGCAAACAGCTGAGTACCTACTATATGTTATCCAAATTCTACATTCCAAAACTTAAAAATTTTCAAACTCTTACTAAAATATATCTTACTGCATTATTTTAGGTTATATTTCCTCAGAAGTACACCCTGAGACAAAAAGGTTTTAGTGTAAGTATTTTATTTGGGAAGTTAGCCTAGAAAACACCAGTAATGGATTTGGAGAAGTAAGGCAGGGAAGGGAAGGAATCTAATAAAGGGTGTAGTATGGATGACTATGGGCTTCCCAGGTGGCTCAGTGGTAAAGAATCCGCCTGCCAATGCAGGAGACATGGGTTTGATCCCTGGGTCAGGAAGGTCCCCCGGAGAAGAAAATGGCAACCCACTCTAGTACTCTTGCCTAGAGAATCCCATGGGCAGAGGAGCCTGGCATGCTACAGTCCATGATATCACGAAAGAGATGGACACCACTTGGTGACTAAACAACCACAACATGAATGGCTATGCAGCTGTGGGCAATAGGGACTCAATCCTACTGGGAATTTCTAGGAGACAGTAAAGAACATTCTCAGAGTCATTCTGTGCTAGGGGTGAGCCAACTATAGTCCTTATCCCACAACTGCTGTCACTCAACGACTGCAGAAAAGAACCAGTGATATTTAAAGTCCAAAGTATAATAAACACCTGGGCAACTTATTGGTATGCAGTTATTCTTTTAAATACTAAAATCTGTTCTAGGGTCATATCATATATTTCCTTTGCATTCTATGTACCCTTCTGGAAGCACTGAAAAAGTTTTCTTAAGTATAGCTTAAAATGCAATAAATATGGAAATTTAATTTCATTAGATCCTCATTACCCTCAAGTCCCTGAATGAGAAAACTACATGCGACAGGGGTATTCACAAAGATCTCAGAAAACATCGGATTCAAAAGTTCATATTCGAATTTTTAAAATTTAGTTGAAACTGGCTTCAATCAGGATCACTCCTTTACCACACCCCACCTTATCGCTGAAATAAAGTGAACTTTTACTAGGTGTCAAGGACAATACTCAAGGGTTGAACAAGCCGAACTGATTAAAATGTACTATCTCCCACACTCTACTGTGTGCGTAGAGGGGGGAGGTATGATATTCAGAATACAAGAGTAGTTAATTCAAACTGTTCTACCCAAGAAAGTCTAGATTTGAAACACAACTGTCTCCCTAGGTGGGAGAGATGGAGGGGAAGAGATCACAGTTGAATAACAATAGATAGCATCTTTCACCAAATTAGGTAACTGCCCAGAGAAGGTAGTGTGGCATGTGGTAGAAATATGAGTTTACTGAGGCATCTTTCTGCTTTCAGTACATATCCTGCATTCTCTCGACTTTCTCTGTTCATAGTTCTTCCTTCCCCCTCCATGAAAGTTTATTGTCACCACCGTGCCACTGTATAAATTTTATCAATCCATCTAGATCTAGTTAACATGCCATTTTCCCTACGGAGCTTTGTTGCTTTTCCCACCTCAAGCCAGAGGTAATCTTTCCAGTCTCTAAATTTTGCCTTAGTACAATGTCCCTAGCATGCGACATGGTACAACAGTAAGAATTTTATGCAAAATGCTAACATCATTTCTTTTAAAAGGTTCTAATATGCTGGACAGTGCATTAAAAAGTAGAGACATCACTTTGCCGACAAAGGTGCGTATCGTCAAAGCTATGGTTTTTCCAGTAGTCATGTATGGATGTGAGAGTTGGACCATCAAGAAGTCTGGGCGCCAAAAAACTGATGCTTTCGAATTCTGGTGTTCGAGAGTCCCTTGGATTACAAGTAGATCAAACCAGTCAATACTAAAGGAAATCAACCCTGAATATTCATTGGAGGGACAGACGCTAAAGCTCCAACACTTTGGCCACCGGATGTGAAGAGCTGACTCACTGCAAAAGACCCTGATGTTGGGAAAGACTGAAAGCAAAAGGAGAAGTGGGCAGCAGAGGATGAAATGGTTAGATACCATCACCAACATGAATTTGAACAAACTCCAGGAGACAGCTGAGGACAAGGAAGCCTAGAGAGCTACAGTCCATGGGGTCTCAAAGAGTTAGTGACTGAACAACAACAGCTCTTTGAGGTGGCAGAAATTTAAAAAATCAAGCAACTTGCTCAGAGAGACAGTGGCAGACACAGGAACTGAGTCTAGGTCTGCCTCCAAAGCTGACTCTTTTAACTCCTATATTTTTGTTATTTGTGTATTGACTAACCTACATCCTATCAGACAAAAAGGTAGTCATCTCTGTATTACCTGTTATCACCTAGCATGCACAGTGCTCTCCAAAGGTTTAGCAAACTGCATCACCAAGTTCGGTGTCAAGTTCAATTCCCTGGGTGACATGGAATTAGTATGAGGGAGAGTCCCTATTAATCAGGTGCTTATAAATCTCAGTAAGAAGGCAAGTCTCATTTTTCCATAATAGAAGACAATGTAATTTGAACATTTATTGAGCACCTATTATGAGTCATAACAGAGTTACTGGCACTGGGAAGACAGAAGTGAACAAAAAAGACAAAAAATTCCTACCATCAATGAACTTATAATCTAAAGACAAATGATTATGAAGTTACATGAATAATGTATTCCAAGCTGTAACCATTTAAGAATTAATTAAGGATTATATAATAAGGACTAGGAAAAGAGGTGGAACTTGGATGCTGTATCTTAAGGATGGCTAGGAAAGGAGAAGGAAAAACAAGCCACCTCAGCCAGTGCTTCTAATCCATACACTTTTGGAAATAGTGACCTGGGGCTGTGAATGGCTTCATGCCCTGATAAAAATGTATTCCCTCCCAATGTATACTCTCATCAAAAATGCCAATAGCAGCCACACTGAGAAACATGGGTCTAGGCAGAAGGATGACCTGAGCAAAGGCACTGATAAGAAAATGAGTTTAAATGTAATGAAGTCATTCTTCAATCTACTGTGAGAAGTTAGGGGAGTAGCTTTCTGAGAAATGTGTTATTTATAAAACAAACTCCTGCTTCAGTCCAAATCCTTAGAGGTTATTAGAGCATCTCTATCAGGTATCAGCAAACTATGGTCCATGGGCCAATCCAGCCAGCCATCGATTTTTGTAAATAAAGTAGTACTGAAACATAGCTACACCCTCTCCATTTATTTACTTACTGTCTATAGCTGCTTCCAGATCCAACAGTAGAGCTGAACAGTTTCAACAGAGACTATCTGGCTTATGAAATCTAAAACAGTTACTCTGCTGCCCTTTACAAAAGAAGTTTATCAACTTCTGACCTAGACTGTATTACAGTACTCATCACAATCCCAAATTAAGAAATTATAACAGTAAGATTACAATCCATTTATATTGAAGGCTTTTATACTATGTCTAAAGTTATTCTCAAGGATGTGTGGTTCATTAGGTCAGCAGTTGGCAACCTCATATTAGACTCTCTTACTGCCAAATTTTCTTAAATCTGTCTATGAAATCCCATAGAAGCCACTGCCATCAATCCCCTTTTTCCTGGCTACTTCCATTGAGAAAAAGTTGGTGACATAAGAGCTCTTGCCAATGAGATTTCTACCATGGGGTCTCTGAGAAAGCTTTTGCTTTCTTTGCATAAAGAACAGAAAGTTTTTGCTTTCTTCTCCTTCCACCTCCTGTTAGTATGTCATGGTCACCAGAGTGAGGAAGGTACTAACAGTCAATCAAACTGGGTACTCTCCACCTGTTGAATGTACTACAAATACCTGAAACTCTATGAATCTTACATTGTATGGGAGACTCTGATGCTACAATAGGAATCTCACCAGTTAACCAAGCCAAAAAGTAATCCTACTTTTCCTCTCTTACCTCCTCCCCACCAATAAGCCAAATTCATCCTTTTCACAAAGTTCATTTTACAATCTCAAAGCTTTTGAATCTATCCCCTTCTCCATTTTTACTGCCTTTCCCTAGGTAATTTAGGACTTTGCTTTTGTCTACTTGGCCTGTTTCAACAGTTTCCTAACTCAGCTCCCAAACCTTAGCCTCCCCTTCCATACCCCCGCCCCCCATCCTTTTCAACATACTTTCCACACCACTGCCAGAGAGCTTGCAAAAACGCAAACATTTTTAACTCTTAAACTCCTCTGAAGATTCCCTACAACCTAGCCTGACTATAAAGGTCTTCATTTCATGACTCTTGCTCAACTTTCCCAATCTCAGAGCCACCACTTCAACTAGGACAAATAACAGGCTGACCTATGAATAAAATATGCTCTTACACATTTCCATGGTTTTAAACACATTTGCTTCCTTTGCTGAAAAAGCCAATGCCATCGTTCCTTCAACTATTTCTCAATTTGGCAAATTCCTAGCCATCACACTCATCACTCATCTCTTCTTTCCACAAGTATCATTATTATCTGACACATTCCCAAGTGCAAACAGAGTTAAGCTTTTTGAAACAAGTTTCCAAATGAATACTCATGTCTATTACAGATAGGCCCTTTATCTCCTCCATTAGAAATGAGCTTGTAAAAAGGTAGAGACAGAACTCAAGTCATCTTTTGATCCCTATGGTAAAGTAACAAGCATATAGAAGTTATTGGGGAAAGGTGTACTGCTGAATAAATCAGTATCTTACAGCCTTAAATAACTTGTTACACATTTTCATCGAAGAATTTAATACTTTGCTTAATCAGTTTACACAGAATCGTTTCCTTAATACAGTCCAAACTACCTTTTGGACACCACAGTTCCTAGTTACAATAATATATAGCAGAAGAGGTTGTTAAAGCTCATTACATCAATCAGGTCCAAAGTATAGCAAGAGAGCAGAAGTTCTGCTTCCATGAAACTAATACAACATTGTAAATCAACTATACTCCAAAAAAAATTAAAAAAAAAAAAAGCTCTGCTTCCAAAATCTGGGCATAGTATTGTATAGTGATCATGAAATCAGGCTACAGCGGCCATCACTCTAGTCACTTGTCACATCACTCTAGCCGCTTGTCACTACTGACTCCTAAAGCAAGTTAACTGAGTCATAATTTCATAGGGTTATTTTGAGGAATTAAGATCATACATGTAAACTACTTAAAATAACAACATGACACTTGGGATATTTGTGAGAAGTAAAGGAGGCAATGTATCTATCACCACCAACAAAACATATCTAGTACATGGTAATTGCTCAATGGATAGAATATGATACATAAAATTCTCAGTAAGTCTCACATGCTGTAAAAAAAAATTACACATTAAAGATAAGAAGATTCAAAAACAAAAGAGAGCTGTGGACAAGACTACTCAAATCCCATGCAACATAAGCAGAGGATTTCAGAAGTAGTAACCAGAACCTGGAGACAGCCTGAATCACTCAAGCAAGAAGCTCAGCATGGTGATAGGCTGTCATGGTCGATATTAAAAATGAACAATGAAGTTGCAATGCTGGCAATCGTTTAATTAGAGCAGAGCTGGCAGGTGCTGAAATGATGAAAATAGCTATGGATGTGCCTTTCTGAGGAAAAGCCCTGGATAAAGATACCTGTGTTTAATTTTCTTAAAATCTACACAACAGAACTCCTGCTACCAGTGCAGCAGTCAAGCTGAGAGTTTTTCCCTTTCCTACTTAAGTTCATACTTACACTCCCCATTTTTCCCCAGGAAAAAAATTTAAGTGAAACAACAAGGCTTTCACAGTATATAGACATAATTCCCTTATTTACCAATAATATGAATTAATTTCTATTATTAATATAGTCTATTTTGCAACAACATTGTTTGCAGTCCTATTATCACGATCAAACAAAATAAGACATTTCTCAGCCTCTCTTGCAGCTGAAAGTTTTCAAATTACTACGTTATCCTAAGTGAGATGCATATGAAGGGATGTGTAAAATCTCATGATTCCCTTCAAAGAAAGGCTGTTGCACTCTGCTTTCTCTTCCTCTGACCAGGTCCTTGGAATGTAGAACCAGCTCCTAGGCATTAGATAAAGACAACTCAAGAAAGAAAAAATTCATACCAATTTCAATTATGAACAAAGATGCAAAGATGTTACATATTAGCAATCCCAATCCAGATATAACTAACTAACAACAATAAAAACTTACTGCTAATTTGAATTTACTTCAGAAATGCAAGACCGATTTAAGGAGAAAAAACATAAAATTATCTCAAAGGATACCAGAAAAGTATTTTCATACAAAAGAAAAATGCTGACTTTAAACCGAAAATTTTTGAAGTTAGTTGTCATTAGAGTAAGGATGTTCATTTCCATTCTTAGACTGTTATTTAAAAAAAAAAAAAAAAAAAGAACTTAAAATAATCATACTTCGAACATTTAAAGTAATGTAAATTATACCTCAAAAAAGCTGGAAAGAAAAATCAGCTATTTTTGTGGAGTTAATTAGTTTATGTGGAAAAACAAGCAACAAAGAAAGGACAGTCAGGGAAACCCTAAAAACAACAATGGGGAAAGGATGTTGTAGCAGTACCACATACATACTGTATATGTAGTATAAACATGGGCTTCCCTGGTGGCTCAGACGGTAAAGAATCTGCCCGCAACGTGGGAGACCTGGATTCGATTCCTGGGTTGGGAAGACCCCGTGGAGGAGGACATGGCAACTCACTCCAGTATTCGTGCCTGGAGAATCCCCACAGACAGGGGAGCCTGGTGGGCTACAGTCCACTGGGTTGCAAAGAGTCGGACACAACTGAGCAACTAAGCACAGTATAAACATACTGCAAAACCGATACATGTAAAATTAGTACAGTATTAATTCATGCACAGACTAATGAAATAGACCAGAGAAACTATAAATAGACAAATCTGCATATGAAAATTTACCATACAACTAAGGCAACATCTCAAATTAGTAGGGAAAAGATGAATTTTTTTAAACAATATATTGTATTGAGATAACTAACCACAGGAAAAGAATAAACTTAGATGTTCCACACACTACAAATTAGGGATAAATCCCAAATGGATCAAAACTTAAATTAAAAACCTAAAACTATTCAAGTACTAAAAGAAAATGTAGGTGAATCTGCCTAACGTCTGGAAGTAAGGAAAAAACTATCTTATGATTCAAGATGCAGATGCAATTTAGGAAATACTGAAAAGTTTGACTAGATAGAAATAACTTCTCCGTGGGCAAAAACAAACACAAAAGCAAATTAAAACAAGTGGAAAACTGCAACTTTTATCACAGATAAAGGATAAATATGCATCATACATAAAATATAGCTATATAAAACAGAGAAATAAAACAACAGTCCAAACGAAAAACTGGCAAGAGAGATGAACAAATATTTTAAAGAAAATACGAATAGTCTTTAAACTTCAATTAAAAATTCAATTAAGAAAATGCAAGTTAAAATGACTGGAGACATGATTTCTCATTCATCAGATTTCACAAAAAGTCTAACATAGATTTTCTTAGTTAAGACCAAGGAAAAACAAGAGAGCTGAAATGAGTGGTTCACACAGTGTGTACCACTCACTAAGATCACAGCAATCCCACTTATACCAAAGAACCACTAACAAAAATACAAAAAGAAACTTGTACTATTTATTGCAGTACTATCTGTATCGAAGCGACTGACTGAATAAACAATGGAAGAAATCACCATGACATGGGATTAGGCAAAGGTTTCTTAGCTACAAAACCAAAAGCACAAGCAATGAAAGAAACAGTTGAGAAACTGGATGTCATCACAATTTAAAATTTTTGCACTTCAAACTATACTGTTGAGACAGTGAAAAAATAAGCCACAGATTTTGAGAAAATATTTACAAATTATATCCAATAAAGGCTTGTATCCAGAATGTACAAAGAACTCTTACAACACACTAATTAAAAAAAAAAAAAAGTAAAAATCAGCAAAGGGTTTAAATAGGCATTTCATCAAACAATATATACAAACAGCTAATGTGGTCGTTAAAACAATGCTCAACATCAGTCATTAGGAAAATGCAAATAAAGATTATAAGATACTATTCCCTATCCACTACGAGGGCTACACTCAAAAGCTGGACCAAAAAAAAAAAAAAAAAAAAGCTGGACAATTTCTAGTGTTGATGAGGATATGGAGAAACCAAAACCCTCAAACACTGTCGGTGAGAAAAATGGTACAGCTACTCTAGAAAATAATTCTGGCAGTTTCTCAAAATGTTAAACATAGATTTAAGTTATAACCTGGCAATTATACTCCTGATTATTTACCAAAGAGAACTGAAACTATATGTCCACACAAAAACTCGTATACACATACTCACAGGAGCATTATTCACAGCAGTCAAAAAATGGAGACAACTAAAATGCTCATCAACTGATGAATGAAAAATATGTGGTATAGTCACACAATGGAGTATTAATAGATAATAAAAAGGAATGAAGTATTAATACATGCTACACAAGGATCATTCTTAAAAATATATGCTTAGTAAAAGAAGTCAGTCACAAAAGACTGCATATTATGATTCCATTCATATGAAAATACCCAGAAAATAGAAATACATACAAAGAGAAAGTAGATTAGTGCTTGTCAGGGATTGGGCATGAGGTTTTGTTAGGGTGAGATGGACAAGTCCTAAAATAACTTCGATTATGGCTGTACAACTCTGGAAATTTACTAAAAGTCACTGAATCACAAAATTAAAGCAGGTGAATTTTGCAGTATTTAATTATACTGTAATAAGCTTTAAAAAGACTAGAAAAGACATCTTCAATACATTTTTTTAAATTATCAAAATATACTGTTAAAACCTCTACACGTCAAAAACAAAGATAAATTAGGCAACATAAAAAAATAAAATCCACCTTAAAAATCTAAAATGGCAATTCAGATGAAGAAACCCCACTGATCAGTAAACTTATACCTAAAAGTAAATATGATATGAAAGAAACCCCACTGATCAGTAAACTTATACCTAAAAGTAAATATGATATGAAAGATTAATCTGTCCAGGCACTGCTTAATCTAAGAAAATAGATTATTTCATTGTTGTGCACAGTTCTTCATTTAGGTATCAGGGGTCCGGATGAGGGACACATGTACACCCATGGCTGATTCATGTTAGTGTATGGCAAAAACCACCATAGGGTAAAGTAATTAGCCTCCAATTAAAATAAATTATATTTTTTAAAAAATGGTTAGCTTCAAGTTGTTCTTAGAGCTCCAATTACAGACAGACTATAGCAATAAAGATTTTCATTTTGCCTTCCCTTTTCAACCTAACATACCCATCTCCAAACTTCTTTTATACCTAAATATCAACTTAAGAAAACCAAAGAATCATTCTGTTGCCATTTGGTTTTGCTGACTTTAACTCCCACACTTTGGATCATCTTTGGCCAACAAATTAATTCAGAATAAACTAATTCTTTTAATACAAGGTAATCACAATCACTGCAGATGGTGACTGCAGCCATGAAATTAAAAGACAGTGGCTCCTTGGAAGAAAAGCTATGACTAACCTAGACAGCATATTAAAAAGCAGAGACAACTAAATGCTGACAAAGGTCCATCTAGTCAAAGCTGTTGTTTTTCCAGTGGTCATGTATGGATGTGAGAGTTGGACTATAAAGAAAGCTGAGCACCGAAGAATGGATGCTTTTGAACTGTGGTGTTGGACAAGACTCTTGAGAGTCCCTTGGACTGCAAGCAGATCAAACCAGTCAGTCCTAAATGAAATCAGTCCTGAATATTCATTGGAAGGACTGATGCTGAAACTGAAGTTCCAATACTTTGGCCACCTGATGAGAAGAACTGACTCCTTGGAAAAGACCCAGATGCTGGGAAAGACTGAAAGCGGGAGAAGGGGACGACAGAGGATGAGATGGTTGGATGGCATCACTGACTCGATGGACATGAGTTTGAGCAAGCTCCAGGAGTTGGTGAAGGACAGGAAAGCCTGGCGTGCTGCAGTCCATGGGGTCGCGAAGTCGGACATGACTGAGCAACCGAACTGAATCATATAAGACAGAGCAAATCAAGAACACGCACGTTTCTTTTTCCAATCCCCTTCCCCTAGAATAGTTTCAATTAACAAAAGAAACAAAAAAGCAAGAGTACAATTCGTTTTGGGTATAACCAGCAGTGATCTGCCAGAGAAGAGAAAGGGAGGGAAGAAAAGGGTAGGGGCATGCAAATGTGCACTAACCTTCCAGTAGTCAGATTGTAAACTGTAGTACCTCTGGTATGCAGATAATGCTGAAAGAGAGAAAATAAGCATGAGTCACAATTCTGTCCCATTTCAAAATCAATTAATACAAGTTTCAAGAAACATTACAACAAAACTCCCACTATACCCACCTCCGAGCAGACATTGATATTTAAAATCAAACAGTTTAGAACTCTGGGGTATCCCTACTCATAGTCAGACAAGGTAACAAATGTCAAATATATAGGAGTTCAAGGAAGTAAAACCATGGTCACGTTTCTTTGAACAGAATCCAGGCAACCTCTTGAATCAACCTGACCTTCCTTCCTCAGAGACCAAATCTGATAAATGGATTAATATTCTAGAATGTGATGGGTCATTTGTTCTAACAAGTGATCTCACTTCCAAAAGTGACTTAAGAGCTCAACCACCTCAAAGAGCAAAGGAACTACATTTGACTACTGAACTACACAGAGGATAAGGGGCACTGACCTCTGCATAGCAGAAAAGCTTCGTATAACTTATAGTCGACCCCCTGTATTCGCAGCTCTGTATCCTTCGATTTAACCAACCACAGATCATGTAGTACCTGTAGTATTTACTACTGAAAAAATTTCATGTGTAAGTGGACCTGTGAAGTTGAAACCCCTGTTGTTCAAGGGTCGACTGTATTCCTTTTGTGCTGCTTCCTTTCATATTATCAACAAAAAACCCAGTCCACAATTACCTTACTCCAAACTCCAACTCAATCCAAAATAGGGCATCTCATACCCCTAAATCCATCTCAAGGTGTAACAGGCTCTGGAAACAATTACAGTACAACTGTCCTTTGGTAGTTGCAGTGAATTAGTCCCAGGACCACCAAAGATACCCAAATCCACTGTGATCAGATACCATAGTCGGCCTTGCATGTGCAGACTCCACATCCACAGATCATAAACACAGTAGTACATATATGTACTGAAAAAAACTCTCATGCAAGTGGACTTGCACAGCTCAAACCTGTGCTGTTGAATGGTCAACTGTAGCTCTTATCAACCCAAAAACTCAGTGTGAAGTGAAAGTTGCTCAGTCATGTCTGACTCTTTGTGACCCCATGCTATACAGTCCATGGAATTCTCCAGGCTAGAATGAATACTGGAGTGGGTAGCCGTTCCGTTCTCCAGGGGACCTTCTCAACCCCAGGGATGGAACCCAGGTCTCCGGCATTGCAGGCAGACTTTTTTACCAGCTGAGCTACCAGGGAAGACCAGTGAGGAGGAGGTAAAGTTATACATGCACATTAGAATTGGGAGAGAGACCTTTTTATAAAAAACTCATGAGAAGTAAGTCATGGGGATGTAATGTACAGCAAGATGACTGTAATTAATAATACTATATTGCATATTTGTAGCTAGTCAGAGTGAATCTTAAAAGCTTTCAACACAAGGGGAGAAAATTGTAACTGTATATGGTGACAGATATTAACAAGGCTTCCTATGATCATTCCACAGTATATGCAAATATCAAATCATCATGTTATACACCTGAAACTCAGTTATATATCAATTATACCTCAATCTTCAAAAAGAGTCAACATATTTTCAAATAAAAATTTTCAACAAGTGTAATAATTGTGTGTGTGTGTGTGTGTGTCGGGGGGAGGGGGAGGAGTTTGGAACAGAGAAAGGTATATTGCAGGGTCAAATAAGGAGAACAGGGCAGTTCATGCTCAAAAGACTTGAACTCCCTGCCTTTTCTTGTTGTTGTATTTTCTTTTGTAATTGAAGGATAATTGCTTTACAATAGTTTCTGCTATATAACAATATGAACCAGCTCTAAGTATACATCTATTGCTCCCTACCGTCTTGAGCCTCCCCTCCTACCCACCCCCCAGCATCCCTCTTAGGTTATCACAAAGTAGATAAGATTTTCAACAAGTGTAATAAAATTCTATACTGATAAAAATGGGGTGGGTGGAAATTAATATTATCTAAAATCCCAGGTATAATGTTTTCATACTGTTTATCAATAAGCTGCCAAAATGAATACCATAGAGAACTTTCTGAATGTTCCAATTAGAGAAGCATCACCCCAAATCATCACCACATATTTGAACAAATAACTTATTTGAATAATGTTCATCTTTTTTGCACAAAGATGATGCCAATCAACCATTGAAAGGACATTTAGATTGTAATTTTTCCAGCTTTGAGGAAGAGTTGATTTCAAGCCATCTTCTGTTTTCTAGTTCTTCATATAAGAGTGTAGGTAGCTCATAAAGATCAATGATTAACTCTTTTCTAAAAAGAAAAGCAAACCAACTTATCAAGCTAGACAGAGGAGTCAAACAAGGTTTGACTGATTTTATAGAGGACAGTCATGGCAAAGGTGTTTTTTCTACCAGATGTGAACAAGGAAGCATGTGTCACCAACTGCCACCACAAGGGAAACTAGTCTTAAGGTGAAGCCCATAGAGGATGAGCAGTAAGATGGAAAGTACCTGGATGCTTCTAGACTTTGAACTATGTCCAGTGCACAACTTACCTATGAACTTTCAACTTCACATGTGAGGGAATAAATCTCCCTATTGTTTAAGCTAGAATCAAGTCTTCAATATTTTTGCCTAAAAACATTATAACCAGAAGTCAAGGTCCCGAACAATTTTGTGCAGTCACCATACCAAACCTGGACTGCCCCTTTAATGGGAATGTCAACAAACTTGGAGGATATGTTTCCAATAATCTGATTAACAATATGTATTACATGATTTCATAAAATACCCATGTTTTAGAATTTGAAGAACCCTTACAGAAACAGTACGATGTCCTCCAAAGTAACTAAAAGTGAAGTATAAGAAGCCCCTGTGATTACCAATTGGGAGATGATGAACTGAAAAATAAATACAAGCCCTCAAGTTCAAAATAACAAAAGTAAATGCTCCACACTGCAAATACAGATTTATAAATGAGACACTTCTTCAATGAACATTTGTTACCTTTCCATTCACTTACACAGTTTTCAACCATTAGGGGTGGGTGTGTGTGTGTGTGGTGTGGTGTAGTGTGGTTTGTGTATAAGCACTATGTTCAGTCACTCAGTCATGTCTGAGTCTATGCGACCCCATAGACTGTAGCCCTCCAGGCTACTCTGTCCACGAAATTTTCCAAGCAAGAGTGCTGAAGTGGGTTGTCATTTCCTACTCCAGAGGATCTTGGCAGGTGGATTCTTTACCACTAGTGCTACCTGGGAAGCCCCCTCAACAATTATACATCACTCCAGTAGGCCTAGGATCCTATTTTAAGAAAGACTTGAACATATTAAACATGTTTTCTAATCCAAACAAATCATTAAGACTTTACAAGCACCCATCACCAGAGTCTCTCTAGTGAAATTCTTTTAACCAAAGCACAATCCTTATTTCTAATCTTTAAGTCAGCTACCTATCATGAAAATAAATCCCTACTACACTATAACTAGATTTTCCTGAACTCAATAGAAAATGAGGGAAATTATTTATTTGAACATCTTTATATTGCTTAAACACCAGTTTCAGGATTGTAGCATATGTCTAACAGCTTTGCCTTCCCTAAACCACCTAATCTTCACTTTGTGATTCTAAGTTATTTATTGGCTTAAGAAGTCCTCGTTCATGCCACTAGGAAATCTTTTTAACAGTACTTTAGGCAAGACTGCCGTTTTCTTCTGCTATTTAACCAAGAATGGTGTCCTCAAACATATTAATTTCAACTCTCTATCAACCAATTTCCAAAGCTCAGATCTTTTTAATCCTCGAAATCAAGTTCATTTATAGACTTAAAATTATTTTTTAAATAATTTTGATTTTTATTTTGAAATAATTTAGTCTCTGTAGATTATTAAAAGGGGAAAAATATAATGAACTTAAATTATTATAGAAAACTGGCAAAATTTAACAAAGGAACCGGGTCTTAAAAACGTAAATGCAAACGAAAACAGAAAGAAAAAAATAAATGCAAATCAATGAGAAGTTAAATATAACTTTTATAACAACTTAATGGTTCTGTAATCTTTCTCATTCTCTTTTTTTTTTTTTCCTCTCATTCTCTTTTATTTTGTCCTTTATTTCATAAAAACAGGAGGCAGAGTGGCATCAAACAAGGAAATTGTCAAGGATAAAAGAATCACCTACACAGTTGGGAGAGGTGCTACCCACAGTCGCCTGCCCTTTAACTTCACAATTGTGCTGTACCATTTTTATGTATGAAAATGATGAAATTAAACAGTAACAGTAATACTCCATAGTGTTAAGAAAAATACTCAACAGTGGCAAGAATTCAAGAAAATAAGCAGTTTTATTATTCTACTGGTACTGTAAGTATAAATTGGCAAAAATTTTTGTAGCATAATTTAGCACTATCCATCGAAACTCTGTGTGTGTGTGTGTGTGTGTGTGTGTGTGTGTGTGTGTGTGTGTGTGTGTGTGTGTGTGTGTGTGTATACACGCCTTCACTCAGTAAAATTTACCACTTCACGCTATCCTTCTAAGAATATAAAGACAGACTTCTGCAAAAAGTTAGTTACAAGGACAGACAATACAATGAGTATATAGTCTACATGTTCAATAGGGAACTGTTCTACCTATACGATGGAATACTATGCAGGGAACTGAAATGTAAATCACAAAGCGTGTTTTTGAGGCAGAGATTAACCGATACACTATGCTGAAGTTGCAGCATTTAGTTCAACTTTAAATACTGAAAGCTTACTGTTAATAGAAAAGCCTCTAAAGATTTATATCAAAAATGTTTTTTAGGACTTCCCTGGTGGTCCAGTGGTTGGGATTCCAGCTGCCAACGCAAAGGACAGGAGTTTTATCTGTGGTCCAGGAGGATTCCACATGCTGCAGAGCAACTAAGCCTGTGCCTCACAAGTATTGAGCCTATGCTCTAGAGCCTGGGAGCCACAACTACTGAGCCCGTGCTCCGCACCAAGAGAAGCCACCACAATGAGAAGCCTGTGCACTGCAACTAGAGAAAGCCTGTGTGCAGCAACAACGACCCAGTGCAGCCAAAAAAAAAATAAATTTTTTAATTTATTTTTTAAAAATTGACAGTTCTCTGGCAACCCAATGCTGAGGACTCCATGCTTCCATTGCAGGCGGGCACAGGTTCGACTGCTGGTTGGGGAACTACGATCCCACATGCAACAGGGCTTGGCCAGGAAAAAGAAGTGCCTATAGTGGTGTGGCAAAAAAAAAAAAAAAAAAGATTTGCCTCTAAATGATAAAATATAAATGAGCCATTAAGGCATTCCTATAATATTTCTTAACTATCTTAGATAGCTTGCACCAAGCTAGATGCAGTGAAATACATGTAACAAAACATGGTGCCTGCTCTTAAGCTGTTTACTTGTACTCCAATGCTTTTCTGTAAACAATGATCATATTATTTGTGCAAATGTTAAAAAAAAGTGTACTTCTTGTGTTAAACTTAGAAGATGGTGAAGATTATCAAACGAGGGTTACCAGAAAGGCCAACAGGATATGGTAGGAAAAAAAGCCATTTTAGGTAAACTTGGGTTCTAATCCTGACCTCACTGCTTTCTGTAAGACTGACATCAAGGAATCTAATTCAAGCTATTTCCTTATAGTTCACAGGCAGCCCTAAGGTTTGTCAGTAAAAGAGAAAGATGTAAGAGAGAACAAAAAGAGAAGTCCAAAGCCATACTATAACTAATTTGGAATTAAAGAAAGATCTAGAGAAATAGAGCTGGAGAGTAAAGAGGGTCAAGACAAAAATGTAGTAGGTGACAGAGACTTTCTAATGCTTGGAAATATTATGGCTCTGAGTTAAGACTATCAAAACAAGAGAAAGAGGGTGTACCTGATGACAAATCCACACAGTTCAGGGATGAAAAGAAACAACAATGTAGGTTAAGAGTGACAGCTTTGCCTGAAAAAAACAAGAGTCTTCTTCAGAGTAAGATGCAGAAGAAATGCAAGAAGATCTAAAATTCAATCTATTAGACTATGCACTAATTGCAGGCAGAACTCGGCATTTCTTTTCATCCCTAAGCTAATGTGTAACACTACAGGCAGCAGATTAGCTGCTCGTGGGTGAGTCTATGGGTATGGAAGGGAGGGAAAAGGAAAGAAGTACAGACAAATCTCTCAGTTGAACTAACTGTCATCTTTAGGCCTAAATAAGCTGTGACTGCCTGAGATTATTATTATTAGGTCAACAGATCTTTGATTTATCTTTTATATCTGAGACTGAACTAAAAAGCTGTATTTATACCCTGGGATAAAAGAGACCTCAGAAAGTTTATACTATTTCACTGTATATAAGTGACTGATGCACCGAGCTCTCTAGCACCTTTCTGCCTTCTCAAATCTATGACTGCCTTAAACACATCCTCTCCTATATGTAGCAGTAATACACATTAACATTTGAAAAACCATTTGGAAAGCATCCAACACAACAGACCTTTGTCGCTAAGATTAGAGACAAGCAAACAGGAAGCTGGAAAAGCAAAGAAACAAATCTGCAATCCTTTTACTCCCCTATCAGCATCTTCACTGAGGTTTTCAAGTCAAATTAATACATCTAGTGAAATCTCAGACTTACTACTTCTTCAATATTAAAGTAATATACTCTTCGAGATCTTTAATATCGCACATTTGGTTTACTACAAGAAACATTTGTAGTCCTTCTAGCTAGTCCTTTAAGTCCTCTCTAGTTCTTGAAATTACTACAACTTTTGCTTGTTGCCTAGATACGGTGTTCTGATAACCTGGCTTATGGTCACTAATTTTCTTCCTTGGGTTATTTCTCAATTGCATTTTCTAATTCTAAGCCATAAATGTGTGTGTGTGTGAAGTCACTTCAGTCACGTCCGACTCTTTGCAACCCCATGGACTGCAGCCTGCCAGGCTCCTCTGTCCATAGGATTCTCCAGGGAAGAACACTGGAGTGGGTTACCATGTCCTCCTCCAGGGGATCTTCCTGACCCAGGGATCAAACCCACGTCTCTCACGTCTCCTGCATTGGCAGACGGGTTCTTTACCACTAGCACCACCTGGGAAGCCACAAATAGACTGAACAGACTCAATGATTTTCAAATGGTGTGCATATACATACATTAGGATGGAGTGTTGTCATTGCACCCAAGAAACACAGAAAGATGGGGGGAAAAACAGCTTGCCAACACTAACTTACCACCTAAGCAATTCCTGGCATGTAACTTGCCCTAGCTATTTATAATTGGGCTTCCCAGGTGGTGCTGGTGGTCAAGAACTTGCCTGCCAAAGCAGGAGACATAAGGGACACGGGTTCAATCCCTGGGTCAGGAAGATTTTCAGGAAGCTATTTATAATTACTGAGGAACTAAAATAACCAAAACCTATTTTGCCCAAAAGTGATAGACACTGCAACAAATGACCAATTAGTTGAAGGAAGGAAGAAAGGGAGAAAAATCTATCATCAGGTGTGATTTCAGGGAAACTTTCAGTTCACCACAAACCATGAAGAAACTATTTGTAAAAAGTTTCAAGGTTTTTATACTAATATCAGGAATGATTATTATATCTCCTTCAGTAAATTTTTTTACTTCCGGAATTTTTACTATCTATACACCAAGTCTCTTAAAATATAATTTCTATGTTTTCATAATTTTGCTGTTTATTCTGAGGTACTTTACTACTTGATTTTTTAAGCAATCAACAATGACTATTCTCTCTTATAATTTTCCATACATATTCACAAATATTTACATATAATTTATATTAATTAAACTGCTTCTATAATCCATCACATATATTCACAAGAACATACACACCTGTCCTTCAGCTCTGGTCTCTCAGGGGTTCTTCAACCCAAAGAAGAGAAATCACAGTACCATCTACATGGCTTAAGTCTGTCTGACAGCCCCATGAGCTGTTTAGTTCAGCTGAGGTTGATGGTTTAGCTATGGGTGTAGGAGTGGAAAGGAGGTATGGTAGACATTTAAGAACCATTCGAATCCCATTTCAAGGAAGACCTGTTGGCAGTCATGCCTACAAAAGAGAGCTTCTAGGAATGACTGCTCTAAGCTGCAGAGAGCAACACCACCTGACGTCACACTCCTTTCCACATCCAATATGGAATGGATGCTGTATAAAGGCATGAAGGGACTTCCCTTGTGGTCCAGTTGTTAAGAATCTGCCTTTCAATGCAGGGAATGCAGGTTCAATCCCTGGTTGGGAAATGAAGATCCCGCATGCCTTGGGGCAACTAAGTCCATGAGCCACACCAAAAGATCCTACATGCTGCAACTAAACTAACACCCCCAATGCAGCCTGGATAGACAGAGAGACTGACCGACAAGACAGATAGATGAAAAAGCCCTGGTCATCATGACCCAACTTGTGATAGCTTTCTGAAAGACCATTCTAGCTCCAGAGCTTTCCATGGAGTTGGCCAAGGCTGTCACAGCTTAACTTCTCCCTCTGTCCAATTCTGGTTCCATTTCCCACCTTCCACATAAGTGTTGATCCTAAAGGTACTCCTTTCTAAACATCTTGTATGCTAAACTCACTTCAGAGGAATCCAACCAACTAAGTGCAATTAAGAGCAACTAAGTGCAACTAAGGCTAAGTGCAATGAGTCTCCAGCTTCCATCTTCCCACAATTCTCTAGCCAATTACTTTTTTAGGATAAATTCCTAGAAACCAAATGACCAAATCAAGTGACAGAAATTTTTTTTTAATTCTTCATAAACACTACCAACCACAAGGGTTAAAAAAGGGCCTGTTTTCCATCTACTCCAAATTCCTCTGAAATGACAGAAAAGATAATTTTTAATGAATAAATTCATAACAGAAATGATAACCAAAGTATACTATATACAGATCAGAAATTTTTAGAAATTCATCCTATCTTATCTTAAAGGAAGCAGATGAGATCAGAATAAGAAATAAGGGCAGAAAAACCACAGTACAAAATATTCACAAAACAGGTTCTACCATTTTCTACTCCAAAAGTAGAAGCAGTTTTTCATAAGGAACCCCAAACTCAGAAAACTTCACATACAAGAGGACTCAACAATATATAAAGAACTGTCCCTCAGAATAAACAGGGCTAGTAAATCTCCTACATAAATACATCTGAGCAGTTTACTCACATGTTCACTGAGTGGTTTATGTTTATTCCCCAATAAGTTATGGTTTATAATCTGTTCTCTAAAAATAAACATTTAGCTGGAGCTAGGGAGGTTCTCATCTTGCACTGCTTTCAGTGAAAAAAGGAGGAAGTAGCCTTTAGGTAACAAATGACTCCGTAAACTTGCAGTGATGGTGACGGTGTGTCTAAATGGTTACTAGAGACTGACTCTAGTTTGGACTTACAGGAAGACAGTGAAAAGAATGGATAGAAAGAATTCAATAATTAAGTATTTTTAAAGGATTTTTTTTTAAGTGGGAATGCGGTCAATAAAGCCTCAAGGATGAATTCAAACAACAACTCACATCTTATTTCCTAAGAAGCCATCAGCCTGAAATCTGAAATACAAATGTATGCCTCTGCATCCATTCTCCTTCCTCTTCTTCCTATTACAATGGCCAGTTCATCTACACAGTAAGTAAATGGGTCACAGAGTAGATCTTTTCAAATGCTTAAATCCTTAGGTTATCCTTCTCCTCTCCCATCTATTTAGATTATTCCTACCAGCTAGGTTGTCAACACTGTCTAGTTGCAACATACCCCCAATTCCACCTTCAAAACAAGTATCTCTAGACTTCTCATTACCTTCACAGTCAAACATTTTATAAAAGGAAAACACAGCTAAATCCATAGATGAATGAAGTTTCAAAAGCTAATATAAATAGTTTTTAAATGACCACTAAGCAATAAGGACATACAGCCTCATATGCAAACCTAAGTCTGGGTCTCTGTCTATATGCTCTAAAACTAGTGTAGTCTCCAAGCACAAAGTGCAGCATTGAAAAATCAAACTGCACAGAACTCTGTATTATTTTTTTTGTATAATGGTTTCCTTTAAGTAACCATTTTACTTAAAATTAAAACATCCAATAGATTAACTAATTGTTAATACCTATTATCCTGAAGTCATTTTGCCAAGTACTAACCAGTTTCACAGAGGAATCCCAAAACACCTGAGCAGCTAGTACTTCCTCCCCTCCTTTTACAGATTACAGACAGAAACTTAGGGATATTTATATAATCTGTTAAAAGTAATGCAACTGAACCGTAGAGCTGAGCCGGGAAATAAATAAGACTAACTTCAAACTTCATGGTATACCTGTCTCAAAGTAAAATCACATTTTCATTAGGAAAGTATTTGACCTATTATAAAAGAGGCATAATTAAACATCAACAATCCTTTGCTCTAGCCCTGAAACAACCTAAGTTTTTCAGCCTACTAAATACATTTGTGGAAAACAAGCATAAGTCCACCCACTCCCATTAAAATGTTTACTATCATCAAAGTGTTAAAATGTTATTGGTTATAAAATATTATTGGTTTGCTATGGATTTTTGCCTTTGGTATTGAGGTGTATGGTATTTGGGGGTGCTTTTAACTTCCCAAGTGGATAGTGGCCTGTGTCAGCAGCTTGGTAGCATAAAAACGACGTATCCTTCAGTTATTTAACTCACTTATTTCCAACAGGAAAAAAAAAAAAATCTTCAAATGAATAAAAAAATGTTTTATCCACTGCTCAAGCTCATGTGTGATCATCTCTGTTACTTACCTTTATAATAACATGGCTACAGATCAGATTTTCATTCAAATATTTTCAAGCTAAAACGGAAGTTAAAAGATAAAGAGAAATGCAGGGTTTGTGTTACTTTCCCAAACTGTCCATCAATGGCTCACTTTCTATTATGGTCAAGCCTTTAAAACACAGGCACTTTTCACATGGCAAAATAAAACAGTAGTACACATGTAGGTGTTTATCAGTTTAGCTGAATGGTCAACTTGCTGATTTACATGGAGTCATGTGAACTTTTCCCATTTCCATCTATTCTATTTTTTTTCTCATTGTTTAGAGGTGTTCATAAGCTTGCAATTTCTTAGAAGTAAAAATAGTAATACCTTCAATAGAGTACATTACAATTATTTTGAATACATATATAAATCAAACAGTAATTAACAAGGGGAAAAATTACCTTTTGGATAATCTTCCAATAAGAGGTTGAAGTGACCTAATTGACAAAAGAAATCAGACTCCACTTTTCCTTCAGCTTTTAAGATTAGAGATTCGTAGCAGCGAACAGCCTAGAAAAAAAAACACAAACATTTAAGAGAAAGACAAAACCCTAAAATGCATTTCCTTCCTGAGATTATGCATATAATCCTCCATTCAATCACCCAAGAAATCAATATATTTTATTTCTCCCTCAGATACAGCCAATGCATCAATCTTCTAAAATACCTACATGTTTATTAAAAGAGCCACTAATTATGGCATAAGTCCTTTTCCTATCTGTAAGATGGAAATATTTGCCAAAGAAGATAATGAAGGAGCACTTTGATAGCTTTATTCATTAGCTGTAAATCTAAATTTTTACTGTGGTCTGTGTTGATATAAACAAATATATCCAAAGATGGGAAGAACTTTATTGACTTATGTGAGAATTCACAGAATCTCCAGAGTAATAATAACTACCATTTATACTGAGGAGCTATTTTTTTTACCATAACCTTTACCCATTTAAACTACCATAAACTTTCAATTATCTTCTTAACAATACACTTCAAACCCACCAACTCTTTAACTCTGTTCCAAAATTTGATCCCCACTCCAATACACACATATGCACTCACTCTCACTGCTTCTTCCCCAAAGAAAATCATATTTTAAGGATATCATTCTTTTTTTGTAATCCAAGAAAGTACAGGGAAAAAATGAATGATGGGAAGAAGAGAATTCTGGAGTTTGACAAATTCCAGTTGTCATTAGCTACAGGAGATCCTAGGGAACTTATCCTCTTTGATTTTCAGTTTTAATAACACTCAAAGGGCTGATTTAAGAATTAAAATTAGAAGACTTCTCTTAAGGGTTCATCACAGTGCTTAGCACTTAATAATTGTTTCTCTACCTTCTACTTAGGTTAAGATAAAAAAACTAACTCTTCCAAGATTGTTTCAAGCATCCCAATAATCTTGTCAAAATTTCCCTCCTAACAGTCTACTTTATAATACTGTTACGTGTTAGTTTTCTGGAGTCGTTAAAAGAAGAAATGTGCATGGCTTCTCAAATGTATGAGTCCATTCTCAGGTATGGTACACACACAAAAAAAATAGTTTCCATTATCAAAAATTCCTTTCACCACTGCTTCAAGAGCTGTTGATGGGATAAGAAAACACAATGTGGGGCAGAGTACCCACTTAAAATGCCTTGATTTTTCCTCTCCTGTAAAATACACAGCCTTTGGTGAAGAGTTTCAAAATTTACATCCTAAAATTTATCTATCCAAAGCACATACAGAAGTATTTATCAAGTTTAGAGAAGTCTTCCTAAACAAAGCAAATTTGGGAATAATTCTACCATCGTTAAAGTCTAACACTTATTAAAAGGACTGCCTTCCATTCTTATTCTACTCTTACCTATCTACATGTGCATATGTACCAAATCACTGTCACTGAAAACTTATCATTCTGTTTCCCTATAAAAGAGTCTAAATGCTACACTGACATCTCAGAAATTACTATAATTTGGAGGAATGAAATTTCAAGATCCTCTTGAAGTCATATATAATCTGATCTGGCAGATGGTTAGAGAACAAAAATATAATTTACTTCTGTGTTTTTAATAATTTACTTTTGTGGTTTTAGTATCAATGAAATTTATAAAATTATAGGACTATGACAATTCTTAATTTTACACTAAATAAAATGACTTTTTAAAGCTAAAAATGGCATTATAAATAAAGCTAGTTATAGTCTTTGTTTTTTAAACTCTTAGTAAGATATTTAGAAACTTTGCTACTCCTCTCTGATTAATTTCTTATGGATGATTAGCATTAACTTTACAAGCAAATAAAGTTTCATGGTGAAAAAGCATTCAAGATATATACATGAAGTTTTAATAATCTGAGCAAAAAGATGGCAACGTTCTATATGACCTTTTATCACCACTACCATGATACTCTTACCTATCTTCCACTTACCAAAAAACAAAGGAACACATCTACAGTGAGTACTATACACAACTCTGATCATCACAAAACACAACACCAGGTAAAAATGAGAATGAACAAGTCTCGTACCAATACACTTGGACTTGATGAAGAGATTCACAATAATTTCCAACAAAGCCAGCATGTACCTAAACCTACCAACTAAATGTTGATGGCTGAAGATGATGCTGACAGAGCCAAATATCAAACGAAATGAAGATGAGCAAAAAGGCAGAATAAAGGTTCCAAGCACCCGTGTCATCATTTCATGGTGAAACCTCATGCATTTATTTCAAGTGTTTGAGGTAAACACTGACATTAGATCCAGGCAAACAATTTTTTTTAAGCATTTAAAGGAAAGTAAATAAATGGAGCAAGTTTCCAAGACTACTAACTGATAAAATAATCTAGAATGAAACAGTATTTTTATAATAAAAGTTTCAATAAAGGGCTAATTGTAAACATAGAAGATATGCAGTTAGTTTAGATTTAGAACAAAGTTCAGGCAAACTTCTATTAAGTAAAAATACTTGTTAAAAGGATTACTTTTATATTCATTCTCACCTTTAAAAAAAATTTTTTTTAATGTGCACAAGTAAAATCCTCCCCTTTCCTCTAGGATTCATAGTACTTTCAGTGTAAAGATACTCAGAAATTTGAATAAAAACCATTTTCCCCAGATCAGCATCATTCAATAGAGCATGTTTTGCAATGACAAAAATGTTCCATAATTTGTGCTGCCCAATATGGTATCCATTAGACATACATAGTTATCAAGGACTTGAAACATGACCAGTGTAAGACAAGCAAATTTTTTAATTATTCCACTTTAATTTGTATTTAAATTAGACACATGGCTACATATACACACATATAGAGACATGGCTACATATAGATGCATAGCTAATGGACAGTGTAGACTAGATAATTTTTAAAGCTTAAAAACAATAAATTCTCAACTCATATGCTAAACACTAAGAAAGCAAAAATGTCTTATTTTTATACGTGAAAAACCTATTAAAAAATAAGGTATATCTTGCACTAAGGGATGAGCAAAACCCTCCACAAAAATCACTTTTAAATCCTATTGTTGTTTACAGTTAGGGGCTTACATACCTGTAATCTTTACTACTTACTAGAAAAAAAAATTGAGAAGGAAAACAAAGTTAATCATTAAATACTAGAATCAAAGGAGAGTAAAGATTCTCCCAGGCTTCCCAGTGGTGAAGAATCTGCCTGCCAATGCAGAGATGTGGGTTCAATCCCTGGGTCGGGAAGATGCACTGGACGAGGAAGTGGAAACCCACTCCAGTATTCTTGCCTGGAGAATCTCACAGAAAAGAGGAGCTTGGTGAGCTACAGTCCATAGGGTTGCAAAAGAGTCGGACATGACTTAGCCACTAAAAAACAACAAAGATTCTCCCAGCTAAGCAGAGAGACTGGATGTCTTCCTCTCACTACAGTGCTAGCATCCACAACGTTCAATATAGTTTGTGCTCGGTAGCTGCTTTGTTTTTATTATTTGAAAAAAATCTCAGGATACTAATCATCACCCTCTATTTCTAAACTTTGAAAGATTAGATCACATTAAAAAAAAAAAAGACGTAAATAATTTGCCTTTTTATGTTAAGCATTAAAGTACTGTATGATAAGCTTGGTAAGTGCCTAGCTAAAATGAGTTGTTACTATTTTAGAACTGTTAAGTATAGGCAACATCTTAACAATCTTTTTTCCAATCTGAAAGATTAGTACCTGGTAAGTACCTGAAAGATAAGTACCTGAACATACAAATGGTAGAGAATACTAATGTACATTTAAATACCTCAATGGTTTCCTTTTTTTCTTTCTTTTTCATTCTTTCTTCTAGCATTTTTTGCATGCTCAGTCATGTCTGACTCTTTGCAGCCCCATGGACTGCAGTCCGCCAGGCTCCTCTGTCCATTGGATCCTCCAGGCAAGAATACTGGAGTGGGTTGCCATTTCCTTCTCCAGGGTGATCTCCCCCACACGTCTCCTGCTTTGGCAGGCAGATTCTTTACCACTGCGCCACCTATCTCAACACAGTCCTACTTTGGTGGTTCCCATTCTGAAGCCCTTCCTCTTCTATCAGGTTCCCAGATGCTTACTGCCTCCCCAACCTGTAAGCTCTGTCGGGGGAAGGGCCATATCCCAACCATGATCACATGACAGGGACTTAATAAGTATTTCTTGAATTAATGAAACAATGTTATGTTATTTTAGATTTTCAAGTGACCTTCTCTTCTTTGTCTTACACTTCCATTCCTTAAGGGCTGCAAGTCAGGATGCTAAGAATTAATCTTAGTAGTTAGTTAAACTCATTCCCATTAAGATATAAATCACTGATATGTTAAATGAACCAATGGTTTTTAAATGAACCAAGCTTTTGGGTTGAATATAATAAAAGCAAGCATATAGTCCTGCCCACAGTTCCTAAAAGCAGTCACAGACAGACGTAAAAGACAATTTAGCAGCTGACTACTTACAAAAGATTAAGGAACTGAAGCCGACTACAGGTCAACATGTCATCCATGAAATAGGGCTACTAAAAATGTATTCATGGTCCAAAATAATGAAGCACATTATACAGATCAACAACAATAATCAGCTCACCAAAGTCTGCTCTGACCAGATCTCTAAAATTATGTTTAAGTTCTGTGTGCCACACTTTAACAAGCGGTAACATAAAGAAGGTTATAAGTGTGGTGAAAGATGGATAAACTACCATATGAAAATTATTTTAACTGAATTGAGCTGAGGAGAACCATCAGGGATGCTTTAACTTTACTTAAATATTTTAAAAGCTGTCACTTAGGAGAAAAGATTAACTGCACTCTGGATAGCTCCAGATATCAGAACAATGAATGGGTATAACTAACAAGCAAGTTTAATTCAGTTCAATCAGAAAGGAGTAACACTTAATGCACCAAAAATTAAATGGGCCACCTTTTGGGGGTTTTTTTCGGCCACACCATGTGGCTGCAGGATCCTAGTTCCCTGACCAGGGATCGAACCAGCACCTTCAGCAGTGAAAGCTTTAAGTCCTAACCACTGGACTGCCAGGGAATCCCCTAAATGGGTCATCTTTCTTTGGCTCATATTAATGCAAAGAATTAAAGAATAAATTACTAAGGTTATCTTTGTGGGGGTAAAAAGGAGACTTCTTACTCTGGATACAATTCTGCATTTTTTAAAGATTCCTTGGGCTTCTCGAATATAAGCACACAATGTGTAATATTATATATACTACATACCAACAGACAAACAGACATGTGTATATGTAAATGCATCTCTCTTGACTTAAATCCATGATTGCAGTTTATTCACTTTGAATTTCCAGAATTTCTAAAGAAATACACTCTCTTGAACTTCTCTCCCAAAACCATAAAAATGTCTGCTTCATTAATGTTTCTCAGACAGTCTTCTCAGAAATATGTTCATAAATCAGAATTCTTCCCCTTCCCAGACACTCAGTGATGCCCTTTACCTGTTTTTAAAATAACTTAGGAATCTGAAAAGGTTGAAATTACCTGAGTCTAAACCATTTTTTGAAATTTCAACACACCATATATAAACAAAGTTACACAATTAAAATGATAATCTTAAGTATTATTGATTCTTAATGACTCTATTCTTGAACTTACATATCAGACTTTCATACTTCTCTTTTTAATTTCATTTACTATTTAAGTTAAAATTAACACATGACCAATTCTAAAGGATATGTAGTAAAGTCTCCCAATCCTGATCCAAGCCACCAGTCCCCTTTCCCAGAAGCAACAATGTAAAAACTTCTTACTATATTCAAGATTATTTTGTGTAGATGCAAGCACATTTTTCCCACTTTAGTGTTAATATTTAGATATTTATATGAACAGTGTTTATATAAACTTGCTTCAGATTCTAGATGTCCTTGATATCCTTTCTCTTCTCCTCTGTTAACAGAACCTCTAAATTTAATTAGACATATGCTGACACAGGATACTGGGGTCCCCAGTCATCATTGTGGGTGTGGCCTGATGATTAAGTTCTGGCCAATGGGATCCCTAGCTGGAAATTACCCAAGTGGTAGAAGCTACAAGCTGAGGACAGAGAGTAGGAACACAGGTGCCCAAGTTCCTGGAACAGTAGAGTTCCTGAGCAGCCCAAAACTGATTGCCTCTGAGAATTCTTTTATACAAGAAATAAATGAGTATGCAGCCCTCTTTTTTCATTTAAAACAAACAACAAAAAAAAGCAGTCTAATGAAATAATCATTAACACATACCAACAGGATAAATGAAAATTAAAAGAAATCTAGTTAACTGTCACCTATACCTAACATTTTAAAGAAGATAAAAGAACTTACACATTTGTTACTCTACACTACCTCCCTCACTCCAACTTTCAATTAATACCCATCTTTTGCATTACAACAAAGTCAGTTAACCAAATTTAAGCATATCAACCTCGATTCTGAATTTCTCAGCCTCTCTGGACTCTGCATTCAGTAAGAAAGCATCACTCAAGAAAATATAGCACCTTAAGTACCATTCTTTACAAATAAACTATTGAAAATGCTTTGCTATTGCAAAAATTTTCATAGAACTACACTACTGAAATCAAACTAGATAATTTCATACCTCAAGTGCTGATAACTAATATCTGAGCTCTTGATACGTACCATGCACTATTCTAAGCACTTTACATATACTTATTCATTTAGTCCTCACAATTACTCTATAAGATAGGGAGAGCCTACGTCACAGATAGGGAAACTGAGGCATAAAGTAAACCCTGTGCTCAAGGTCACAGAGCTAATAACTAGGAGAAGTTGGATTCAAACAGTAGAGTTCCAGAGCTTGGATCAAGGTGTTAAATTTAGGCCATGCCTAGGACCTAAAGTCATTTGCACAAAGAGGACCTGCATAAGCAGTTCTTCCTCTTAATACTCCAACACCCAGTTCCTTCTACAACTCTACCTCACACCAAACACAAAAGCAATACACAAGACCACTACTTCCTGCTCCCACCATCCCACAAGGAAGATTTAGCCTCAGTTCTTTACTATACTTTCTTACCTTGCCTTATTTTAAATCATATAAAAAGCAATCATATCCCCTACTCCCCAAAAGACACACACAAAAAAACAACAGCAAAATAAAACAAAAAAATCAAATTACCATATTCAAAAGCCACCTGTGACAGAAAAACACTACTGCTCATATGTATAACTGATTATGTATGTGTGTGTGTGTGTGTATACTAAGTCACATCTGACTCTTTGTGACCCCATGGACTGTAGCCCACAGGCTCCTCTTTCCATAGGATTCTCCAGGCAAGAATATTGGAATGGGTTGCCATGCCTTCCTCAAGGGGATCTTCCTGATCCAAGGATCAAACCTGTGTCTTCTGCACTGGCAGGCAGATTCTTTACCACTGAGTCACCTGGGAAGCCATCTGCCTTATACACATTGCTAAAATAATAAATGCACAAAAAAAGGAAGGAGTTATACTTCATTGTGGGGGTGCGGGCATATATTACATTCATTATCATGAGCTCCACTGAAAATAATCAACCTTGAATTTTTAAACTTTTAATATGTAATATGCACCTAGAATTTATTAAATAAATGAACAATCTCAAAACTAGAAAAACTACAACACAGTAAAGGACCCTCCCCAAAGATAGTGTTTTAAAGAAAAAAACTTCTAACCTATCTCAATATACTCTTTCAGGCTTTTTTCTATGTATACAGTTGTGAATGCAGAACTTGCTGATATGAGGGCCAACTGTATTATGCCATTTTATCTAAAGGAATTGAGCATCTATGGATTCTGGTATCTGTGGGGGTCTTGAAACCAATCCCCCTCAGACATGGAGGGATGACTGTATATGCAAACAGTACAAACCTTCATATGCAGTTTATAAACTATTTCTTTCATTCTATATATCACTGTTTACTGTGTCAAAGAGTATAGATTTACACCAAAATTAACATCTTCACATCATTAATGGTTAAACCATAATTTGTTTCTACTGAAGAATATCTGGCTGTTAACCAAGTTTTTACTATTATCATTAACCAATGAACGTAATCAATCTGATTTCGGTGTCGACCACCTGGTGATGTCCATGTGTAGAGTCTTCTCTTGTGTTGTTGGAAGAGGGTGTTTGCTATGACCAGTGAGTTCCCTTGGCAAAACTCAATTAGCCTTTGACCTGCTTCATTCTGTACTCCAAAGCCAAATTTGCCTGTTACTCCAGGTGTTTCCTGACTTCCTGTTTTTACATTCCAGTCCCCTATAATGAAAAGGACATCTTTTTTGGGTATTAGTTCTAGAAGGTCTTGTAGGTCTTCATAGAACTGTTCAACTTCAGCTTCTTCAGTATTACTGGTCCGGGCATAGACTTGGATTACTGTGATACTGAATGGTTTGCCTTGAAAACGAACAGAGATGGTTCTGTCGTTTTTGAGATTGCATCCAAGTACTGCATTTCAGACTCTCTTGTTGACTGTGATGGCTACTCCATTTCTTCTAAGGGATTCTCGCCCACAGTAGTAGATATAAGGGTCATCTGAGTTAAATTCACTCATTCCTCTGAAGAGATAACTCAGATAAGGCCCAAATAAATGCAGAGACCAGGTTCCTGAACTGGAAGATCTAGTAAGATTAGAACTAAAACCCTAGTAATATTTTTTGTAGATACAGGTGGGCTGATCACAAAAGTTTATACGTAAAGGTAAATAAACTAGAATAACCAATACAATTTTGGAAAAGAACAAAGTTGTAAGATACACATAACCCAGTTTTAAGATTATACAGCTACACAAATCATGTAAAACCACAAGATACCATTAAATACCTATTTAAATGGCTTTCCCCCCAGTTTTATTGAGATACAAGAAATGTATAACATTGTGTAAGCTTAAGGTGCACAACATGATGATTTGACACATGTATACATTGTGAAATGATCACCACAACAAGATTAGGTAGCATATCCATCACCTCACATGGTCACCTGCTTTTTTTCTTTTTGGGTTTTTTTTTTTTTTTTTTTTGGTGACGGTGGTTAAAAAAAACATTTAAGATCTATTCTCTAAGCAACTTTCAAGTATATAGTACAGTATTATTAACTGTACTCCTGAACATTAGATCCCACAAATTTATCCACTTTATAACTGGAAGTTTGTACATTTTGACCAACATCCCAGCTCCCCCCCCCCCCCGGCAAACCAATCTACACTCTGCTTGTGAGTTTGACATTTTTAGATTTCACATATAGCAAGATCATACAGTATTTGTCTTTCTCTGTCTGATTTAATTCACTTAGCATAATGCCCTCAAAGTTCATGAAATTTTTTTGAGATAAAATTGGTGTATAATATTACAGTTACAGGTGTACAACATAAGTGATTCACAATTTTAAAGGCTATAATCCATTTATAGTTATTATAAAATATTGGCTAAATTCCTTGTTGTACAATATACCCTTACAGCTTATTTATTTAAAGTTCATGAAAATTTTCAAGTATGACAATACCACATGTTAATGAGGATGCAGAACAGCTGGTAAAAATGCAAAATGGTACAGTCACTCTAGAACACAGTTTGGCAATTAAGTATGAAGTAAAACATACATCTATCACAAGACCCAACTATTGCACTTGTAAGTATTTACTCTAAAGAAGGAAAAACTAACATTCATACCAAAACCTATATATGATGTTTATATTAGCTTTATTCATTATCAGTGAAAACTGGAAACAAATATTCAAGTGAATGGATAAACTGTGGTACATCTATAATACAGAATTCTGTTTAGCAATATAAAAGAATGATTTAATTGATATAGCACGGATGAACCTCATAGGTATTAAGCTGAGTGAAGGAAGTCAGTCTCAAAAGACCACATGGTGCATATATTTGTCAAAACTCATTGAACACAACATTGTAAATCAGCAATACTTCAATAAAATATTTTTCTAAAAAACTCAAACACCTATAACAGAAGTGAAATTAAATAGATGCAAATTATACCTTAACAAAGTTTACTTTTAAACTGTTTAAAGTAAAAAACACTAACAATGTATTGTGGGGTTTATAACATGTAGAAGCAAAATGTATGACATTAACACAAGAGACAAGGATGGGAGAAAAGGAAGTACATTCTTGTAAATTCAATACTATGCACGACATGGTATAATTTGAAGGTAGGTATGTTGTGATTAGCTGAAATTAAAAGTTTTTAAATTACTACAACTGCTAAGTGTAATATTCAAGGTCAATATACAACTTACATTCCTACATACCAACAATGTTGGAATTTGGGGGAAATTTTTTTAATGCCATTTACAATAGTACCTCCCGGGCTTCCCTGGTGGCTCAGTGGTAAAGAATCTGCCTGCCAATGCAGCAGACACAGGTTCAATTCCTGGTCCAGAAAGATCACACATGCCACTGAGCAGCTAAGCCTGGGCACCGCAACTACTGAACCCACATGTTGCAACCACTGAAGCCCACAAGCCTAGAACCCACGTTCTGCAGCCAAAGAAGCCACCACAGTAAGAAGCCTGCACACTGCAATTAGAGAGGAGCCCCTGCTCTCTGCAACTAAAGAAAAGCCCTCGCAGCAATGAAGAGCCAGCACAATCAAATAAATAATTTTGAAAAATAGTACCTCCTCCTAAAATGAAGTGCTTAAGACATAAATCTAACAAAAATACATACAGGATCCATGTGTAGAAAAATCACAAAATGTTGATCAAAGAAATCAAAGGATATCTAAATCAAAGGATATCTAAAGGATATCTATATCAGAGAGAAATACCATGCTCACAAAATAGAAAACATTAATATATCAATTCTCCATAATTCAAGGGAACTCCAATCAAAGCCCCAGAAAGTTTTGGATATACCAAAAAGCTAATCTACAAATTTTATGGAAAGAAAAGGTATCAGGATAGCCAAAACAATGCTGAAAAAGAGCAAGTCAGAGGACTCATATTATCCAATTTCAAGGTAATAAAGCAAGCAACAATAATCAGGACAGTGTGGTATTGAGGAAAAAACAGAGACCAATGGAAAAAAATCGAAAACTCAGAAACAGAGCTATGCAAATAAAGGCAACTGGTTTTGACAATATACAAAGGTAATTCAATATAAAGGGAATTGTCTTCTCCAACCAAAGGTAACTGGAAGCCCAGTTGCAAAATAATAACGAAACCTCAACACATACTTAATAAGGTGAAATAAGAACATTTTGAATATATCAGACCCATATGAAGAAAACAAAAATGATCTCAAAAAATGACAAGCAAAATGTTAAAACATGTGGGTGACAACTTAGCAATATTTTGTGTTTAAAACACATCCAGAATTAATATATTCAACAACAGTGGAATGAAGGAGACTCTAAGAATTTTGCATTGCTCAAGAAAAGAGAGCATCTATTAGTTAGGCTTTAATTGAGCTTACCCATGGCCCAGCTGGTAAAGAATCCATCTGCAATGCAGGAGACACAGGAGATGTGAGCTTGATCCCTGGGCTGGGAAGATCCCCTGGAGGAGGGCATGGTAACCCACTCCAGTATTCTTGCCTGGAGAATCCCATGGACAGAGGAGCCTGGTGGGCTATAGTCCATGGGGTCACAAACAGTAGGCTTTAATAAGTAAAAAATGCATGCTCTAAACCCTAAGGCAGCAGTTCTCATTAAAGTGTGGTTCACAGATAACTGGGAGTCTCCGAAACACTTTTGGGAGGTCTGCTAATGTAAAATTATTTTCATTATAATATTAAAGATATTACTTCTTTTTTTTTTTTACTCTATTGACATGCATACCAATGATGCAAAAGTAACGGTGAGTAAAACTGTTTCAGGAAGGGGGACCCTTTCCAGGGCCCAAATGGGGCTCTTGTCTAACACTCAGAAATGAGTTGTCAGAGAAGACACACGTGCTGACAAAGTAAGAGATTTTATTGGGAAGGGGCACCCGGGTAGAGAGCAGTAGGGTAAGGGAACCCAGGAGAACTGCTCTGCCACGTGGCTCGCAGTCACTGGTTTTATGGTGATGGGGTTAGTTTCTGGGTTGTCTCTGGCCACTCAGAGTCCTTCCTGGTGGCACACGCATTGCTCAGCCAAGATGGCTGGCAGCCAGGAAGATTCTAGGAGGTGGTCGGACATGTGGTGTCTCCTTTTGACCTTTCCCAAACTCTTCCAGTTAGTGGTTGCTTATTAGTTCCGATTTCTTACCAGGACCTCCTGTCCTAAAACAAGTCTTGCACATGGTTACTATGTTGCCTGGTCAGGGCGGGCAGTTTCAGTCAGTGTGCTTCCCCGAACAAAACTACTGGCACCTCTGCAGGAGTCAAGGCAGACACACCAAACTTAACTTGAAATTACATACTCTTCACCACCAAGCACTTACAGGGTTTTTAAACAAACAAACACTTTTAGGGTTTTTTAAACAACAGTTTCATATAAATATTCTTGAAGAAACAGTAAAAATCATTTCATTAAATGTCACCCCTTGAGCACACATTGTTTTTAATAATCTGTGTTGGCAAAAAGCATTCTCCATATTGAAATACAATGGCTACACTGACTGGTAAGTACATGAGTGACTGTTTCAGTTCTAAACTGAACTAGCTTCTTCTTCATGCAACACCATCTTTTACTCAAAAGAATGACTACGTTTACTCAGACTTATGTACTGAAAGACATTTTCTCAAAAATGAATGAAAAGAGTCTGTCATTTCAAGAAAAGCAACAAACAGTAATTTGTTGCCAATGATCAAACTTGAGATTTCAAACAAAAATCAGAATTTTGGAAAACTTTACCTCCACAGAGAACTTGACAGCTCCCCGAAACTGAAAATGTTTTTCTGATGAGATTGGTGCTAATATTAATGAACAGTTTTTTGATGTTTTATAATAAAATGTGTTGACTTCTGTAATAATTGGAAGTGCTCTCCTTTTTCTTCTTTCATTGTCACTGAACTGCTCCCAAGCAAAATGTTACCATTTGTGATTTTCTAATCCACTAACATGTCCTCCCTACTATTCAGGGACTACTATTTATTTCAGTATCTATCAAATAGAAAACACATCTTACAATGTAATACAGGGCGAAAGGGAGTATGGTATATATTCTAAGCAGTATCTTACTGAGTAAAAAGCTCAACCAAACTCTTTCTCCTCTTTGGACAAATCTGACCCTGGGTTAACTAGTTCTTTTACTTCTAAAATCTGATAAAGGTGGAATGTCAACTGTGTTACTACCAACACTGATTATGGTAAACATTACCCGATTAATGAAATAAATCTAGAGTGAGAATACTGTAAATGAACTATAAATATCTGGTAGGATGCCAAAGCTTTGAGAATCCCTCAGTATATAGTGACTCTTTTAGTTGGGCATGTTTCTACAGAAACTGCCCAGAGAGTATGCCCATAAAATTTAGAAAACATATTGGTTCCTATTTGGGGTGGAGATGTGGAGGTATCTGTGTGTATGTTCTAAACCAGGTGTGGTGGACTAAACAGAAGATGACGTTATGTGGTGTTGGAGAAGACTCTTGAGAGTCCCTTGGACAGCAAGAAGATCCAACCAGTCATTCTTAAAAGAAAGCAGTCCTGAATATTCATTGGAAGGGCTGATGCTGAAGCTGAAACTCCAATACTTTGGCCACCTGATGCGAAGAACTGACTCATTTGAAAAGACTCTGATGCTGGAAAAGATTGAAGGCAGGAAGAGATGAGGACGACAGAGGATGAGATGATTGGATGGCATCACCGACTCAATGGACATGAGTTTGAGTAAACTTTGGGAGGTGGTGATAGACAGGGAGGCCTGGCATGCTGCAGTCCATGGGGTTGCATACAGTAGGACACAACTGAGCAACTGAACTGAACTCATCAGTGTTTTGTAGTTTTCAGCATACATACTGTTAACATTTGTTAAGTCCACTGTCTTACCTAGGCATGATTTGTGGCACCCCTAAACAATAGTAACATCATGGACAGAGGAACCCGGTGGGCTACGGTCCAAAGGGTTGCAAAGAGTTGCACACGACTAAAGTGACTTAGCACACAACAAGGATCACTGATCGCCAAACACCATAACAAATATAATAATGAAAAGGTTTGCAATATTGAGATAATTAACAAAATGTAACAGACACAAATAAGCATATGCTGTTGGAAAAATGGCACTGATAGACTTGTTCAAAGCAAGGTTGCCACAAACCTTCAACTGGTAAACACAATAATTGCAAGGTGCAATTAAGCAAAGTGCAATAAAACCACATGTGCCTGTGTGTGCAAACTGTGTGTATATGTTCATGCCCTTTTAATTAAGCAAGTCTAATAACTATTCCTACAAATAAACATATAAATCGTATAAAGTAACACATATACAAGATTGTGTGTACTATCAGAAGATTAAGAACCTAAATATCCATCAAAAGCAATCAACAGACTCACTAAAAATATAAATTTTTTAATCTACTCAGGTAAGTACTCCCAAGATAATTAAATATATCATTTTTAGACATTACTAAAACATCCATGAACATTTAATAATGACACATCTCTAACAATTTTCAAGAGGGTCACTAAAGTACAGTGATTGACACACTGGTTCATTGGACATGCACAGCATTCATTAGCACATTACTGGTTTCTGAGAAGTGCTAAAACAGAGACAAACTTTACACTAAAATTTCCTAAACACACTTGGTCCACAGACCCATTTGTTGTGAAAAACCAATTAAAATTTAGTGGGATGACAGTGTTCCATGGAATGAAAGTAGAAAGCCCTGAACTAAAGCATGCATCAACCATAAATTAAATGTATGGCCTCAAAACTAGAAATATTTGTGTTTGCATTAAGGACACTGATTCTATGTAACACCTGATCTACATTTTTTCACTCTTAACACCATTCCTTACTCCCTTTCATGGCACGTTACTCTATACTTCACATATTAGCCAATTTAAGCAAAAAGGCATTCCTGGGTTAAAGATAAATGAAGACTTGTCCTTTATCAAGTATCCTACATAAGCAGATTTAAAACAAACACAAAATCAAAACTACAAATTTGTTAAGGATTTCTTCTAATGGCAAAAACAGAAAAGAGGGGATCATATTTACTCTGCTACTTTAATAAACCAAGCAAAATATGTGAAACAATGTCTTTGGATACTGGACAACAAGCAATGCACGGCAGTAACCCCTTAGAGAAAAGAGGGACTTCCCTGGTGGTCCAGTGGCTAAGACTCCACACTTCCAGTGTACGGGGCCTGGGTTCGATCCCTGGGCAGGGAACTAAGATCCTACATACCACAAGACATGGCCAAAAAAAAAAAAAAAAGAAGCCTCCTTTACCTTAGAGAGGAGAAACAAATAAGGTAACTCTGATAACTGCCCCCAGTTTACTCTCTGGACTGAGTTGCCATGTAAAGGCAAAAAGGTAGAGAAATGCAGGCAAATTGCAATCTCCCAGAGTTAAAAAGGAGGAGCTTGGAATTCGGGTAGGTCAAGGCAGCAAGTATACACAAGGTAAGAAATGAGAGAGAAGAGAGGGCTCCAGAGATCTGTACAGGTTCCCCCTTGAGTCCTCAGATGTGTAGCACTGAGCACAGAAAGATGAAGAAATTGCCCTAGAAGCACCTAAAACAAACAAGTGGAAAAATCTACCTGACTCGAACAGTGCCAAAAATAGTTACTGTTCCCACAAGTCAGAGTGAAGAAACTTCATAAAACAAGGAGCATTCGGAAGAGTCCTTAGAAGAATATCACCCCAATAGTTGAACAAAATTGGCCCAAGACTAAAGGCTGCTCTGTTTCCAGCTAACATAGTGTACAAGCAAGCCTCAAAATGATCAAACTAGTTCCAACTAGCTTAACTGCACACCAGAACAAAGTTCAAAACTAATAATATCCAGACACTAGCAAGGTAAATTATCCAGACACAATACAATCAAGAAATTATAACCCAAAAAGAGAAAAACCAACCAAATAAAAATTAATCAGTCACACCAGTCAAAATAGCCATCATTTAAAAAATCTACAGATAACAAATGCTGCAGAGGGTGTGGAGAAATGGGAACCCTCCTACACTGTTGGTGGGAATGTAAGCTGGTGCAGCCACTATGGAGAACAATATCGAAATCTAGATCTACATAAAGGAAGACAAATGGAAATAGTACATATGTGACTAAATATAACTTTTTCATGTTTAATTAAATCTCCTTAAATGATAACTGTTTATGAGCAAAAATAATAACAATGTACACGGGCTGTTAACAAATACAGAAGTAAAATTAATGGCAACAATAACACAAAGTTCATGAAAAGTGAAATGGAAGTGCACCTTACTAAGTTTCTTACAGTATCAATGAAAAAGTATATTACTACTTGAATGCAGGCTGTGTTTACTTGAAGCAAACATGTATGCTTTAAATCCAAAACTACTTAAAAAACAGACCAATTAGCTAAGCTGCTGCTACTGCTGCTAGGTCACTTCAGTCGTGTCCGACTCTGTGTGATCCCGTAGACGGCAGCCCACCAGGCTCCCCCGTCCCTGGGATTCTCCAGGCAAGAACACTGGAGTGGGTTGCCATTTCCTTCTTCAATGCATGAAAGTGAAAAAAGTGAAAGTGAAGTTGCTCAGTCGTGTCCGACTCTTAGCGACCCCATGGACCACAGCCTACCAGGCTCCTCCATCCATGGGATTTTCCAGGCAAGAGTACTGGAGTGGGGTGCCATTGCCTTCTCCAAAAATAAGCTACACACCCCCAAAAAAAGAATCATAAAAACTATTCATCCCATCCATTAATCCAATAAAAGGCAGACACACAGGAAGAAAAAGAGAACAGAAAACAGAACGAACAGAAAACAAAGAGCAAGATTATATATTCAAACCTAGCCGTATCAGTCATCTCATTAAATGCAAATAGTCGAAACATCTGAATTATAGCTGCTGGTTCCAAGACAAAATCGCACACACTAACTTCCCTGCTACTCCCTTATAAACCCAAACACCTAAAAAATTATTCAATAAACACCTAAACACTAAAAGAACTCCAAAAGCTTTAAAGAAGGTGGCAGACTGTCTATGGACCTTAGGACTTGAGGAAAGAGAACACAAACTCCCTGGGTTTTCTTTTTTTTTTCTCCCATGTATCCTGCTAGAGACATGCAACCAAGAACCAACGGACATGGAAGAAAAGGAAGAAAATTACAACTAGTATACAAGCAGGCAGGCCAATCCTCCCTCAGCATCAACTAGGAAGCCCCATACTATCTCAAGCCCACCCTTACTCCCCAAACCCCCTCATCACCCACAACCACATACTGGTGGGGGGCCTCATGCATCTCCAGAGGCAACAAAACCCAAGGCCAATCCAACTTCTGCTCCGCAACCAGGAAACCAACAGATAATCTGATCCACCTGCAGCAGCAGATCCATATCAAGACTAAAGAACTTCCAAAACTCAACACTTAAAAAATAATCAAAGAAGAAAATGGGCAAAAGATGTAAACAGACATTTTTACCAAAGGGATATACAGATGGCAAATAAGCACATGAAAAAATACTCAACTTTTTTGACTATGAGAGAATGCAAACTAAAATCCCAATGAGTTATCACTATACATCTACCAAAATAACTTTTTAAAAATACAGTGATGACACCAAATGCTGGTAAAACTGGACTGCTCATACATTACTGGTGGTAATGTAAACTGGCATAGACACTCTGGAAAAGTTTGGCAGTTCCTTTAAAATCTAAAAATGGATTTACCACTCAACTAGTGATTACACTCTTAAATATTTATCCCAGAGAAATGAAAATTTATTTTCACACAGAAATGTAAATGCAAATGCTCAGAGCAGTTTATTTGTAATAGCCAAAAAATGGAAATTAAACAATGTCCTTCAATGGGGGAATGGTTAAACAAACTCTGGTACATCCATACTATGGAACACTACTCAGAAAGGAAAGAAAAAAAGAAGACTACTCATATACAAAATTATTTGAATGAACAACAAATAAATTACACATCTCAAAAGGATGCATGCTACCTGATTCTATTTATAAAATAGTCATGAATAATGATTTCCAGGAGTTAGGGATGGGGGGGGGGGCGGGTGGTATAGCTACAAAGAGGTGGCACAATGGAGTCTTGTGATGGAGTAAAAATCTTGCCTATATACACACGATTAGACTGCAGAGGTACACATACACACACAAATGAATACACACACACACACACATCTGGTGAAAATCTGAATAAACTCTATAGTCAGTTTCCTGGTCTTAGTAATCACACAAGATTTATTAACACTGGGGGAGATTAGGTGATAGGTAAACAGGACTTTCCCTGTATTTACTTTCCTACAAAGTCATAATTATTTCAAATAAAGTTTTAGAAAAAAGTTCTAAAAGTAAAGATCATTAGTTGGATATAAAACTAAGACCCAACTACATGCCACCCATAAACAAAGTTTATGTTAAAAGTAAAAAGATGAAAAGAGATATACCATGCTGACACTAAACAAAGAAAACTATAGAAACAACATTAAAATCAAAGTGGATTTCACAGAAAAATCTGAGACCAGGAATAAAGAGAGGGTCATTTCATAAAAAGATCAGTCCACCAGGAGGCTTTAACAGTCTCAAACATTTACCCACCTAACAATAAAGCTTTGAACTATATTAACCAAAAATGACACAACTGAAAGGAAAAAAAGACAAAACTACAATTATAGTCAGTGAACTCAATCCTTTTTCAAAGACTGGCAGAAGACTAGTAACAATTACAAGCATATCTCAGAGACATTGCAGGTTCAGTTCCAGACCACCACAATAAAGCAAGTATCACAATTAATCAAGTGACACACGAATTTTTTGGTTTTCCAAGTGCATGTAAAAGTTATGTTTATATTATACATACTGTAGTCTATTAAGTGTGCAACAGCATTATGACCAAAAAAAAGTACATACCTTATTTTAAAATACAAAACGAAGACAATACCCTAATTACAATAGTAACATGAAAGATCAATGACCACAGAACACCATAATAAATATAATAATGAAAAGGTTTGAAATATTGCAAGTTACCAAACTGTAACAGACACACAAAGTGAGCAAATGTTGCTAGAAAAATGGGGCTGATAGACTTGCTTGATGCACGGTTGCCACAAACGTCAATTAGCAAAATACATAGTATCTGCAGAGCTGACAACAAAACAAGATATCCCTGTAGTAGGGTAGAGAAGACTTGAGAAATGCAATCAACCAAATTGACCTAATTGACATTTTTGCCATAGAATATACTCTTTTCAAGTGCACAGAGACCATTCAGCAATGTAGATCATATTCTAGACTGTAAAACAACTTTCAAAATTTTTGAAAGCAGTCAAATCATACAAAGGATATTCTCTGGCCAAACTAGATTTAAATCAGTAATATTTGGGAAATCCCCAAATATCCAGATACTAATACCCTAGGCACACTTCTTTAAAAATCCTTGGGTCAAGGCGGAAATCAAAAGGCAAATTTGAAAATATTTTTAAGAAAATATAAATGAAAACACAACACACTGAAATCTGTGGAATGGAACTAAAGCACCACATTAATAAATGGAGAAGAGACAAATCTTGCATAAGATTCCCAAACAATTTATGTAGAGCCTCTGCTCTCAAAAGGAGGGAGGAGTAAAACTTTTGATACGATATGATAAAAATGTTACTTTACTTCTGTATCTTCCTCTGAAAATCCCATAAATCCAGTCTAACCATGAGAAAAACATCAGACATATACCAATAGAGATGCATCCTACAACATACCTGACTGACCACTACTCCTCAAAACTAAAGTCAACAAAAAAACAAGAAACGTCTGGAAACTCCCTGGTGGTCCAGTAGTTAGGATCTGGCACTGTCACTGCCAGGAGCCCAGGTTTGATGCCAGTCAGGGATCTAAGATCTTGTAAGCCACACACCGTGACCAAAAAAAGAAAAAAAGAGAGGAAGGGAGAGTCTAAGAAAATGTCACAGCCAAGAGAAGCCTGCAGACATGACAACTAAATACAATATGGTATCCTGGATGGAATTCTGGAACCAGAAAAGGACATCGCTATGTTGTGTCTGACTCTTCACAACCCCAAGGACTATAGCCTGCCAGGCTCCTCTGTTCATGGCGTCTCCCAGGCAAGAATACTGGAGTGGGTTGCAATTTCCTTCTCCAGGGAACCTTCCCAATCCAGGGATATAACCCAAGTCTCCTGCACTGCAGGCAGATTTTTTTACCACTGAGCCATCAGAAGCCTAAAGAAGCCTAAAGAAATTATGTACTTTAACTAATAATAATGTATCAGTATATGTTCATCAATACACTAATAAGGGAAACTGAATGCAAGAATTCATTGTACTATCAATTTGCCTGTAAATCTAAAACTGTTCTATAAAAATGAACTCTACTAAGGAAAAATTACCCTGCACCTAAGAAGACTTCAATTCTCCCTGCCCAGAGTAGTTTCTCCTTTTTATTATCTGTCAGAGTATTTATTTGTACTGTTCAAGACATACCTTTCTTAGAGTTACATGTATTATAACAAAGATCATGAATCACACATTTTTATGAACTGTCACCTCCCCCTTTTCTCTCCACCTAAATATACTGCCTTTCTTCTAATATGTAAATACAATTTTAATGGTTAACTTAGAATTTTGAGATATTTTACAACTGTGATTTCTTTAAAATCATTCTAGCTTACTAAGTTCATACTGATAATTCTTCAAGTACATAAAAACTGTACAAACACAAAATGAGATTGGACTTATATACTATTATATAAGTCAGTGTTTCTCAAACTGGAATATATGTATTCTCTGGGATCCTAAAAGTCCTTATGGAAATTTTCCACTGTTTTTTAAAATTTCTATGATAATTCAGAAGTGACTGACAAAAACATTCTCAACCATACTGATGACCCAAATCCAAACACTGACATCAATGCTAACTCTCACATTTACCTTCACAATTATACTGATGCCAAGAAAGCAACTTTTAGCAGCAAAATATTTATTCCCCAAAAGTGAAAACCAAATGAGACAAGGTACAAAATATTAACAGGGTTTCAGTCAAGTTCTAATAGAGAAAAACTGTAAGAGAATGCAATCCCACAGCACACAGGAGTACAGGTATGCTAGAAGAACTTGTGATACCATAACCCTCAACTCAGTCAAATGATCCATTTTGAAAAAATAATATCATCCACTGTATTAGTGTCAATTTCCTGATTGGCTTTAGTTATTTATTGTAGAAGGAAACGGCAACCCACTCCAGTATTCTTGCCTAGAAAATCCCATGGACGGAGGAGTTTGGTGCAGGCTACTGTCCATGGGGTCACAAAGAGTCGGGCACGACTGATGTAATTTTTAGCTGTGATCTGTTTTCCAGTTATGGCAAAGATATGCATAAGGAATTTACTTGGAGATGTCTGAATATCAAGTAAGAGTGACTGACACTATAAACCCATAAATGAAAAACTACATTTACTGAAGAATAGGTCCAGTAGTACTTTGTTACCCAAAAGCACTCTGACACAGACACTACTTCACACTTTAAGAGTTCTAATATTTAAACATAACTTTAAAGGCAAACTTCAATTTTGAACATTACGAGAACATAAAATTTTGATTTATCTAGGTATTATTAACTGAACTTTTAAAGCACAAATTAAAAATAAAACTCAAGTACTTAAGACTGTGTTTAAGCCCCAGCTTCATATTTAACAACTATAGTATCTTAGTGAAGTCACTTAAAACGCTGGGCCTCAGTTTCCACCTGTGTAAAACTCAGAATACTACCTGTTCTACCTACCTCACCAAGTGTAAAATGAATAAAACCAATCCATATTACCAATATGATTTTCCTTCTGGACAGAAAGGGTCAATTAATAGAAACAGTTCACTTCAGAAGTACATCAAAATGTAACAATCATGTCATCATTTTTCAATGAAAAGGTTTTAGCCTACATTTGAACATTTACTACATGGCTACAGTACAGACATTATTGGGAGAAGGCGAGGGTGGGATGATTTGAGAGAATAGCATCGAAACATGTATATTACCATATGTGAAGTAGATCACCAGTCCAGGTTAGATACATGAGGCAGGGTGCTCAGGGCTGGTGCACTGGGATGACCCTGAGGGATGGGATGGGGAGGGAGGTGGGAGGGTCAGGATGGGGAACACATGTACACCCATGACTCATTCATGTGAGTGTATGGCAAAAACCACCACAATATTGTAAAGTAATTAGCCTCCAATTAAAATAAATTTAAAAAAATACAGACATTATGATACACTGAGAAAATACAAAAGGAATAAAAAACAATGCTGTCAAGGTATGTGGCGGGGTGGGGGAGATGGATAGGGTAGAGGCACTTTAAAAAACAATTCTAATGTGTTGTCATAAATATGATCAAGAAACACATAGTACTACGGAAACTATAAACTTGTGGGAAACTGGGGAGTCAAACTGCTTTAAAGATTTAAAATGTTATTCAAATACAAGCTAGAAGTAATAAAGTAATTCCTTACTGGGTACCAATTATGTGGCAAGCACTGTGCTAGGTAGGGGCGTGCGTGTTCAGTCGCTCAGTCATGTCCAACTCTTTCTGACCCCACGGACTATAGCCCACCAGGCTCCTCTGTCCATGGGATTTCCCAGGCAAGAATACTGGAGTGGTTGCTATTCCCTTCTTCAGGGGATCTTCCAGACACAGGGACTGAAGCCTGGTCTCCTGCACTGCAGGTGGATTCTTCACTGTCTGAGCCACCAGGGAAGCACTGGTGCAATCTAAGGAAACATACAATAACAAGGGGGGAAAATGCATTTTTCCTTCACATTTTTAATCTTTTCAAAAACATCAGACAGCCAAAAGACTGGAAAGAAGTTTTTAATTCAAACAGAAAGTTCAGGGTTTTCCTGGTGGCTCAGTAGTAAACAATCTGCCTGCCAATGCTAGAGACACGGGTCCATCCCTCGCCTGGGAAGACCCCATATAGCATGCAGCAACTAGGCGCATGCACAAGGACTCAACCCGCGCGCTGCAACACTGAAGCCTGCGTGCCCGAGAGCCCTGCTCGGCGACCAGAGAAGCTACTGCAGTGTGAGGCCCGTGCTCGGCGACCAAGAGAGCCCCCCCACCCCCCGGCTCACTGTCACTAGAGAAAAGCCCTTGCAGCAATGAAGACCCAGTGCTGCCAAAAATAAGTCATCTTTCAATTTAAAAAAATAAAGTTCAGGGTTGATAAGTGAATTGAAACATGATAGATTGAAATTTATCTCTTACTTCCTCCCCTCAAACATTACTACTTATTATTCAACTTACAGTACTGTATTACAGCACTCATCATGGTACAGTCAACAGGGGCAGAAGTATTTACTCCCCACAGAGGACAGGGAACTTACTATTTCTAGCCTGCATGGTCCAAAATGAACATTAAATATGTTTGAAATTCTCCACCTCTTTTGAGAGTGAAGCATAAAAGGCATTATAAAACAGGTCAGCTGTATCTCTCTGCTACTCTGCTCAGGGAAAATGACAGCAAACATTTCCTATGCCCAGCAACAGGGCGGAACACCAGAGGGTAATGAGCAGAGACAGTGAAATTGGGCTTGATTTCAGGATGAGAGAAAAACCACTTTTTCCTCGTACTGGAACAAAGGCATACCATTTTTAGCCAGTGCTTACATTTTCCAAAACTACCCTTTCCTCTAAGTTGTTTATTTAAAGAGAAACAGCAAGTGTGAAGAAGGGATGGGTTGGGAGTTTGGGATTAACAGATGTAATCTGTTACATATAAGATGGAAAAACAGCAAAGTCCTACTGTATAGCACAGAGAACTATACTCAGTATTCCATAATAAACCATAATGGAAAGAATATGAAGAAGATATATATAACTGAATCATTTTGCTGCACAATATAAGTTAACACAACATGGTAAATCAACACTTTAATTTAAAAATGAAGAGGCAACATAAATTCATAACCAGCAACAGAAAAGGTTAAAGTAAATAATCATTTTTCTACACGCCCACCACATCACCATCATACACAGAAGTTTTATACTGAGCAGATGACTCCTGACAAGGAAAGAACTCAGAGCTAAGTTCAATGCCTAGGAAGCACACACAAAGTGGAACTGACCAAAGCACTGTCGAGTTTCTGGAAAAGCCTAGTAAGCTGCAGAATGTTCCTGTCAAGGAAGTATGCAGGAGGACAAAGAGACATCTTAACTGGGTTTACTATTATGGGTTAAAATTTAACCCAAGAGTGTAAGACAGCAGCTTTAGGACTTTTCTTCCCTACAGAATGTTGTTACTTCATATTCACATGATTAGCTTTGCTAATGCCATTCACTTTTTCCAATTACTTAAAACAGCATATAAAATACAAACTCTTAAGAAGTGATGGTATTAGTAGAAAATAGAAATCACAAACTTTAGTACTTTCGTTAGTAGTTAAGTAATCTATCTGGGGTCTCACAGCTAATGAGTGGCAAGATCTGGAGGCTGAGACAGGGAAAGAACTGAAGAAAAAAACACTTCAAAGTATACCTAGAACTCACAATCATCAGAAACATATGTGCTTAGTCACTCAGTCGTGTTTTGACTCTGCGACACTATGGACTCTAGCCCACCAGGCTCCTTTGTCCATGGGGATTCTCCAGGCAAGAATACTGGAGTGGGCTGCCATACCATCCTCCAGGGGGTCTTCCTAACCCAGGGATCAAACCCACGTTTCCCGCATTGCAGGCAGATTCTTTACCATCTGAGTCACCAGGGAAGCCCACGAATACTGGAGTGGGTAGCCTATCCCTTTTCCAGGGGATCTTGCTGACCCAGGAATCGAACTGGGGTCTCCTGCATTGCAGGCAGATTCTTTACCAGCCGAGCTATCAAGACTACCATTCCTTTCAGGCTATTGCTCCAAATCAATTAACACCCTTCTCATAATTCACTCTGGACACAGTGCTCTTCCTGAAATTTCTTCCATTATCTGCCTAAATCTAGGACATAAACTTCTGCAATAACCAGACATCATTAATATACCCTATTCTTGGTCACCAAGATTAATAGGAACACTACTTATTAAGAACACTAACTTCTAAACACTGTGCACTTTACATGCATTATGTCATTCAATTTATACAAACCTATGTGTTAAGTACTAGCATCCCTATTCTACAGATGAAAAAAACCTAAGTCTTAGAAGTGTTAAAAGACACGGGGGAGGGGGAGGAAGGAGAGGGTGGGATATACAGAGAGAGTAACAGGAAACATACATTACCATATGTAAAACAGACAGCCAATGGAACTTGCTCAGGGAACTCAAATCGGGCTCCATAACAACCTGAAGGGGTGGAGTGGGGAGGGAGGCAGGAGGGAGAGGACATACCTATGGCTGATTCATGCTGATGTTTGGCAGAAACCAACACAATACTATAAAGAAGTTAATCTTCAGTTAAAAATAAATTAATTTATAAAAAAGACAAGGCAGGCAGATAATGTCTCAACGTTTGGGAAAAACACATGGTATACTTATTTTTACCATAATTATGTATTAATTCACATCCAGGAATAAGAAATGCTACATTATAGCCAACATGAAGGGGTGGAGACTTGACAATCAGATAGACAAAAGCTCTTAGGAAAGAAAACAACTCTTGAAATTTTGTACCTATTTAAAAAGGATAATAGTAGGAAACTACTTCTCTCTCAAGTGTCTGAGGGTTTTTGTACCTTGTATATTCTTCTGAACAGCCCTTTCCAGTCTTCCTCAACTCTGTCCAGTAGCTCATTAGTTTAGACCCCACTGATGCACAATTCTAGATTAATTCCAACTGAACAGAGATTTACCTTAGCATTCTGAAGCACATTTTCCCAAGTTTTATGAAAAAGAAAATTTCCATTTATAAAAAATATATGTTGCACAGTGGATCACAATGTAAAACACATTTCTTCCCATTGACATGATGGGAAAAAAAAATTCTGATAAACACTGCTCTGAAAATTTCCCAAAGAAGTTAACTTCATTCCTATGTTACAGTAGAGACTGAGACATTCCACTTAAATTTAAAGACAACTGCATGCTTCCACTATGCTACTTTTTAAAACTATGACGAATACCATCTCTTCAAGATCTCACCTCCCTAAAACAATAGAGAAAACACAATTTCTTTGCCTAAATAATTTAACCAATCATTAAGGGGAAAAAATAATTATACTGTACTATAACAAGGTCATTAGGAATTCATCCTAAACAGCCTTAAATTGCTATGCTTTTATCTCCTCTGTTCTTTTCAGTCACCTGATTCTGCCTACTACACTATCTAATATCAGTATGAAAGCTCTCTAATTCATATCTTCTAACCTTTGTAGAATAGGAAAGCAAATTAGTAGCCATGTTTATGAGACTAGCACCTGAAATAAAAATGAATAAATTCACAGTACATGCACTGAGAGACATATTCTGGTTTAGAACCCTTTCCTTTTGACTTACTTCCTGATTTTATAAAGTCAAGAATGGCAAAGGTCCTCCAGACAGTGGAGATAATATAATAAAAATGTAAATATAGGAAGAGAATAAATTAAAACCACAAATGTAAAGAAAAGCTATTAACCAAAACCTAGTAAAGAGACAACTACACAAGTAAACAAACATGAGAATGAAGATCCATAGAGAGTTTTAACCATTATAGAAGACATCAGTAACAAAATGTATCAGTTCACTTCAGGTGTTCAGTCATGTTGGACTTTTGTGACCCCATGGACTGCAGAACACCAGGCCTCCCTGTCCATCACCAACTCCAGGAGCTTATTCACACTCATGTCCATCAAGTTGGTGATGCCATTCAACCATCTCATCCTCTGTTGTCTTCTCCTGCCTTCAATCTTTCCCAGCATCAGGGTCTTTTCCAATGAATCAGTTCTTTACATCAGGTGGCCAAAGTACTGGAGTTTCAGCTTCAGCATCAGTCCTTCCAATGAATATTCAGGACTGATTTCCCTTAGGATTGACTGGTTTGATCTCCTTGCAGTCCAAGGGACTCTCAAGAGTCTTCTCCAACAACACAGTTCAAAACCATTAATTCTTCGACACTCAGCTTTCTCTACCGTCCAACTCCGACATCCACACACGACTACTGGAAAAACCATAGCTTTGACTACATGGACCTTTGTTGGCAAAATACTGTCTCTGCT